>NC_045727.1:12438422-12538422 GCF_009834535.1 Camelus ferus
CAGAATCCTGGGTGGAGAACTGGACAGCTGACCACACTGATGAGCTGCCTGGCTCTGGCTGGATGCTCTAATGGGATGGAGGCTTCTCACCTTGGACCCCCAGACACTCCCCCAGGGGCGACAAGGCCTGGCCCGATTTTGCGAGGGAGACTGGGAGCCCAGGTCCCTGCCCCACACTGCTGAGACCCCTGCTGAGGGTGCAGTGCAAGGAGTCTGTGCAGCCAGAGATCAGCAAGGACAACAGGGAAGGTCGTCCTGATGGTGCAGGATTCCTGAGTCTCACTGCTGGGGGATAGGATTTGGAGCTGAGCCCTGGTCATCATAATAGTGGGCAGAAGGGGGACTCTTTTGAGAGGTGGACACACCCTGGAAGAGGCTGGAGGGGACACGTGTCCTGGAACCCCTGGGCAGGAGATGGGGGCACAGAACCCCCTCCTACTGTAGTGGTGACATTTCACCCTCTCTCTTCCTCTCCTGCCACTCAGGGCTGAGCCCGCTGAGATCAGGGGGAGGTTTTGGTAGCACTTCCCTATGAGGTTACAACACTGTGTCCAGGTAACTACCACTACTTACGTACAGAGCACAGTAATAGTCGTCCTCGTCCTCGGGCTGGGCCCCCGTGATGGTGAGGGCGGCTTTGTTCCCAGAGATGGATCCAGAGAAGCAACTGGAGACCCCAGAGTGGCGGCTGTTTGTGTTGTAGATAAGAGTGCGGGGAGCCTGGCCTGTTGTCTGCTGGTACCATCTGGGGTAGTTACTGGAAGTGACAGACCCAGAGCTGAGGCCACAGGTGAGCGTGACCGTCCCTCCTGGAGACACTGACAGGGACGGCTCCTGGGTCACCACAGTCTGAGAGTTCACTCCTAAAAGCAACAGGAGAGAGACAGGGGTGGTTATGGAGACAAGGGTCTCTCTGATACCTGGCTGTAGACACCCCCGAAGGCCGTAGCCTCCTGGCCCCTGACCTGAGCCGTGAGCAAGGAGCCCGAGCAGAAGCACCGTCCAGGCCATGGTGAGGATGCTCCTGGGACACGGCTCCTCAGCCTCCTGGGCTGCACAGTGGGGTCCTCGGGCCTTTTCATGCCTCTCGGACCCACTGGGAGGAGAAGGGGCTTCACGCAAATCAGCTTCCTCCCTGTCCCTGCCCAGTGTCACCTGATGTCCCCTGGGGGAGGCTTGGAGTGATCAGATGCAGGGTTGTCACCCTGATCCAGGAAGGCATGGTAATGAGACACTGAGTGATGGGTTGACACCTGTCCCCAAAGTATTCCTCTCACCCTGTGACCTCAGTCCTAAATCTGATTCCTGCAGAGCCTCAGGAGGAGGAGTTGGTGGGATCAGAGCTGAAGGAGGAGATGGTGGGATCCTCTCCTACTGAGCCCAGAAATCTAGTTCCCCACACTCCTACCACCATCCCTGGGACAGGTCTCCCTTCCTCTGTGAAATCCCTGCTTGTCTTCTTCCGAGGAGCTGTGCTGTCCCTCCGCCTCCAGTGCTGAGTCCACTGGGAAGCCACAGAATCCGTGTCTGTGGTAGGAGAGGACATGAGTCTCCCTGGACTCATTCTGGGACCACAGGGAAGGCCCACAGTGCCCCATGCTGGTCATGGGGCACAACCTCACCGAGGATCAGAGACCTGAGGACCCAGCTGGTTGGGCAGCTCACCTGGTCCCTGTCTCCATTCACAGGTCTATGGTCAGCTTCCCAGATCTGTGGTTCTTTTATGCTGAATCACAGCCTATAATGTTTTCATTTCCAGATGGAGTCCTTGTCCATGGAAGCTGCAAAGCTGTGCATATGGAACCATTAAAGGCTATAGCCCCCTTCCAGAGCACAGTCTAGAAAAGGTAACTGTCCCATGTGTGCAACCACTGACACGAGGACAGTGAGTTGGTTTGAAAGACATGTAGGACTGTTGCAGGAAAGGGTTTTGATCTGGAATTTTCATTAAGAAGCAAAAAGTCATATTTGAAACCTAAAGACAGCAGCCATTTCAAAACTCATAAAGTGATTTCAGAATTTTGAAGGAGTTGAGCATGATTTCTGGAAATGATACAGTTTGGCAGGCATATCATTTAGTAGTGCACATGTCATATATTTCTTTCCTTTTTATTGAGGAATATTCAGTTTACAATGTGTCAATTTTGGGTATACAGAATAATGTTTCAGTCATACATACACATATATTTGTCTTCATATTCTTTTTAACTATAGGTTACTTTAAGATATTGAATCTAGTTCCCTGTGCTCTACACAAAAAACTTGTTCATCTGTTTTATAGACAGTAGTTAATATTTGAAAATTTTGAACTCACAGTTTATCCATTCCTACCCCCTTTCCCCCTGGAAACCATAAGTTTGTTTTCTCTGTCTGTGAGTCTGTTTCTGTTTTGTAATTAAATTCATTAGTGTCTTCTTTTTCCTTACTTTAGATTCTACATATGAGTGATATGGTATCTTTCTCTTTCTGGCTTACTTCACTTAGAATGACGATCTTCAGGTCCATCCAAGTTGCTGCAAATGGCATTATTTTATTCTTTTTCGTGGCTGAGTAGTATTCCACTGTATTAATATATCAGAGCTACTTGTGATATATTTGTCATGTGTGAAGATTGTGTTCCTAAGATGCAGTTCTTTTTCACAGTGATGTCACATATTTCTTGTGAGGACCCTGTCTTAGAGATCCTACAATTTGTCTGTATTATAAACAAAAATGTCCACACCTGGGTTCTCTTGCTCATTGTTTTAGTTCAGTAGAAAGGCCATGTGTGCCTGTTGAAAATAGAAACCATCAGGTTTTCACCATATCCTGTGTCCAAAATTGCTTCGATTGTGCAAATGCTCCACAATCATCTGAACTCAGAGGTATCTCAGTAAGTGTTCTGTAACCAGGACCACCTGCTTCTCCTCTGACAGCAGAGGAAATCCTCCTTCAGCTCAAGACAACTCTGCCTTAAACCCTTCAATGACTCCTCACTGCTGTTTGCATGAAATTCCAAACCCTCAGCCCCACAAGTTTCCTTCCTGATCTGGCCCTGCCCCCTCCACACCCACCCACAGCCCCGCCCCTCACTCCGGGCCCCCTCCCTCCCTCCTCTGTCAGTGACACCTGAGCTCCTGTCCCTTCCCAGCATCACACCAGCCCCCTGTGTCTGCTGGGAGCAGATCAGCTTCAACTTGAGATCAAGGTGGAAACACACATTTGGGCAACTTTGGTGATCTGTTAACCCAGGGCAGACATGCATCACAGCACACAGGGGTGGAAGTTTTCTTGTTCACACGTCTGTCTTCGTGGAAATCATTGATGTTACAGAAATCCATGGTAATAGACTAAGGGGCCTCCCGCAGCTTCATTCCCCATCAGCCCTCATCAGGATGACTCTCCTCCTTCAATCTCCCCTCTTCTCGCTCCTCTTCCTACCCCCTCACCATGGCATTAGCACACACCCCAGGACCAGCATCCCTGGGGTCCTCTTTAGGACACACCCATGCTCCACGTTCCAAAACTCCTGTGCATTCAAGCAGTCGATCCAAGCACAGTCACGTGGATTCACTGCATGTTAGTTTCCCTGGTGGGCAGTGACCCGAATGCCGTACAGACTGCAAAAGGGAAGGATGCCTCAGACGCTGTTTTGCAGCTCTGAATTGAGAGCTGGATGTATTTCACTGGAATTCAACCCAGATTAGCTTATGTTTTCCAACCCAGGGGAACATTTGCTGTAGACCAAGACCAGGCATGTTGTACAGGGACAGACCGTCCTCACTGACAGGGGCTGAGTTATGAAAATCCCAGGGAAGGTAGAAACTCTCAGGGGAGGTCAGGAGGCACCCCCTAAACTGTGGTACAGGTGACTTCAGGGGTGGGGACGGGCTGTGAGCAGGGTTTCTGTGTCACTTCTACCCTGCCGGTGTCACTGTGGGTTACACGTAGCTGCCATGGTCTGTCCCACAGATGTAGTCAGCCTGTCATCCTCCTGGAACATCTGGATGGTTAGGTAGCGCTCTCGGCCAGAGCCCGACACTGAGAAGCGATTAGAGTCCCCATCCTCCTTGTATCCAGTAATACCACTGGTGCTGCCTCCCATCTCGAACTGTGAGCCATTCCCTGGGTCCTGCTCATACCAGTCCACGTAATAACCACTGTAGCCACTGCTCAGGGTGCAGGTGAGCTTGGCTGAGGCTCCCAGGGAAGCAAATGCAAAGGGCAGCTGCATCAGCACAGGCTGGGAGAGGCAGCCTGGAAACACAGACACCTGTTATGTCCCAAGGAAGCACAAGGTGGGTCATTCCCTGCAGGTCGGGCAGGGGGGCGAGGAGCTGGGAGTCAGGGTGCTGGGGGCATCCTGACCTGTGCACTGGAGAAGGAAGAAGAGGAGGCAGAGCAAAGTTCAGGCCATGATGCAGATGCTCCCGAGCTCTGCTGAGATCGCCTCTGCCCTGCTCTCCTATCCCCTCACCCCAGGACCAAGGGCATTTCATGCAAATTAGCTCCTATTCTTGGCCCAACCCAGCCAGTTCCAAGGCCTGAGTGTCCTTCGTGTCCAGTGTCACACCTTCAAGGGTAACCAGGCTGGCCTGGCCCGAGGCTCCCCAGGGTCACCGAGAGGACCCTGTGGGGGGCCCAGGGACACCTACACAGAGAACTGGGACAGGTGTCTGTTGTCCTAGCCAAAAGCCCCGTATCTCCTGTGCTCAGTGCATATAAAATCAATGGTACAAGAGCTGAGGACAGAGACAGTTCAGCCGCAAGGTCCCTTCCCAGGTACTCAGGAAGCTGGGGTTCCCTTCCCCTGAAATTCCTCACCTGATGGGCAGAAATGACAAGTGGGCGCCATTAAAGGGTATCCATTAGCTGCTGGAAGGACTCGCTGGATCCCTTGAAAATTGGGGAGCGCAGAGGGGTGAGTAGGGGTAAAACCTGAGTGTCCTGAGACGTGAGGCCTCTTGGGAAGGAAGGGGTCAGAGATGTTCCAGGAGGACGAAGAAGGAGTGAGTGTCCGATTCCTGGGAGATCTGTGAACATGTCACCAGCTTCTGACAGTGACCTTGGGAATGACCGGAGAGGTCACAGGGTGGGGGGTTGTAGGAAGAGGGGGAGCCCGGGTTTGGGAGGAAAGTCATGATTCAGAGGGGAGGGGAGCAGGGGGAGCTCAAAGAAGAGACGGAGGAGAGGCCAGGGAGGATGAGAGGAGCAGGAGGGGCGGGGCTGGTCCCCGGGGTCCCCCCTCCTCCTCCTCTGCTCCTGGGGAAGGGGGTTGGGGCCAGGAGCCCACACACCATCAACTATTGGGTCCTCCCGCCACGTGGCAGCTCCACGCACAGGCAGGGCCTGCAGAGATTGGGGCTCCGGCTTTGTCCCCTGAGAGGACGCACCTGCTCTCACATTCAGCACCAGCCAGTGAGCCCAGGTGCAGGGCCCTGGCAGTGGGAGCCTCTGAGTGGGGTCCAGGCTTGACCTATTCTGAACGGACCCACAGCGCCCCCTGGTGATGCTCACGGGAATGTTCATGGTGGTGGAAATGCTGCAGTAGGGATGGCAGCCCTTTTTTTCTTCCTAATGATAATCCATCACTCAATAATGCAATAAACAAATTAAATAATAAAGCACATTACATGTCTTTGAGCCCCTGCAGAAAAATTTCTTTTTTATTTTCCTCTGTTGTATTTCAGGTGTGTGTTTCCATCCACTTTATTCTCCGGGTTCTATTTCTACCTCGGTTAAGCTCCTGCTCCGTTTGTTCCCGTTGTCTGTTCCTGCTCATCCGGGGGTTTGATGTTGTTCCCGAAAATATGTCATCGTTGAGTCATCACAGTATTGATGTCTATGGATTCTGTATTCACATCGATACTTATTTTCTCGGTTATTAATATGACAAGAGACATTTTTACTGGATCCTAGACTTTGGGGAGGAGACATCAAGAAACTCTGAGTCCCATTTACTCTTCACTGGTCAGGGATCATCCCACAGCAGAAGATCAAGGGAGTGCTCACTGCCACTGTCCTAGCAAAAGGGGGCCCTGACCCCACTGCTCTGTGCCACTGACTCTCTCCTGGGGACTGTGGGGAGCTATGGCCACCAGCTCCTTCGCATCCAGGGGATGTCGGGACCAGCCCCCTGCTGGCCTTAATGACCACAGAGAGGGAAGCCAGGCTGAGAGGGTCTACTTTGCTGCAGTGGGCGAGTGCTCGGGCCAATGGGCTCCATGGCCTCAGGGCAATCAGGCAGGGAGGGGCACCACAGCATCCATCCCTGCCCCCACCACGGCTTCAGTCCTGTTAACCCAGCTGGGGTCAGGGCTCAGTCCTCACTGGCCCCAGAGTCCCCAGCAGGGAGACAAGAGTGCAGACTAGACTGCCTTGTCTCCCTGGCTCAGTCACACAGTGAGGGATGGGGAGGAAGTCCAGCTCCCCCTGGGCTGCCAGAATCCTGGGTGGAGAACTGGACAGCTGACCACACCAACGACATGCTGGCTTAGGCTGCATATTCTGATGGGATGGAGGCGCCTCACCCTGGACCCCGAACACTCCCCCAGGGACGACAGGGCCCAGCCCACTTCTCTCAGGGGGCTGGGATCCCAGGTCCCTGCCCAGTGCTGCTGGGACCCCTGCTGAGGCCACAGTGCAGGGAGTTTATTGACCAGCCCATGATCAGCAAGGTCAACATGGAAGATCGTCCTGATGGTGCAGGATTCCTGAGTCTCATTGCTGGGGGATATAATTTGGAACTGAGCCCAGATCATTATCATAGTCGGGGGGACATGGGACCCTTTGGACAGACGGATACACCCTGGGAGAGGTGGAGGACGCACGTGGCCTGGAACCCCTGGGCAGGAGATGGGGGCATGGCGCCACCTCCCCCTGTAGTGCTGACATTTCACCTTCTCTCTTCCTCTCCTGCCCCTTAGGGCTGAGCCATCTGAGCTCAGGGGGAGGTTCTGGTAGCACTTCCCCTTGAGGTTACATCACTGTGGCAGTGTAACTACCACTACCCATGTACAGAGCACAGTAATAGTCGTCCTCGTCTTCGGGCTGGGCCCCCGTGATGGTGAGGGCGGCTTTGTTCCCAGAGATGGATCCGGAGAAGCGATTGGGGACCCCAGAGTGGCGGCTGTTTGTTTTGTAGATAAGCAATTGGGGAGACTGGCCTGGTGTCTGCTGGTACCAGCTGGGGTAGTTACTGGAAGTGACAGACCCAGTGCTGAGGCCACAGGTGAGTGTGACCGTCCCTCCTGGAGACACTGACAGGGACGGCTCCTGGGTCACCACAGTCTGAGAGTTCACTCCTAAAAGCGATAGGAGAGAGACAGGAGTGGTTATGGAGACCAGGGTCATCTTGACACCTGGCTTTAGGCACCCCCTAAGGATGCAGCGTATCGACACCTAACCTGAGCCGTGAGCGAGGAGCCCGAGCAGAAGCACCGTCCAGGCCATGGTGGGGACGCTCCTGGGACGTGGCTCCTCAGCCTCCTGGGCTGCACTGTGGGGTCCTCGGGCCTTTTCATGCCTCTCGGACCCACTGGGAGGAGAAGGGGCTTCATGCAAATCAGCTTCCTCCCTGTCCCTGCCCAGTGTCACCTGATGTCCCCTGGGGGAGGTCTTGAGGGAGCAGATGCGCGGTCGTCACTCTGACCTATAAGGCATGGTGATGAGACACTGAGTGATGGGGGTGACGCCTGTTACCAACTGTTCTCCCCCTGCCTCTGTGACCTCAGTCCTAAATCTCGTCCCTGCAGAGCCTGAGGGCTGAAAGTGGAGATCGTGGGTTCCTCCCCTCTGGGCCCTGAAATCTAGTCCCCCCACAGCTACCCCCATCCCTGGGACAGGTCTCCCTTCCTCTGTGAAATCCCTGCTTGTCTCCTTCGGAGGAGCTGTGCTGTCCCTCCTCCTCCAGCACTGAGCCCACTGGGAAGTCACAGAGCCCGAGACTGGGGTGAGAGGGGACAGGGGTCTCATTGGTCTCAGTCCTGGACCACAGGGCAGCCCCACAGCGCGCTTTGCTGGTCACGGGGCACAGTGTCACCGAGGACCAGAGACCTGAGGGCCCAGCTGGTTGGGCAGCTCACCTGGTCTCCATTCACAAGTGCGTGGTCGGCTTCCCTGATTCTGTGGTTCATTTCTGCTGAGTCACATCCTACGTTTTTATTTCCAACTGGAGTCCTGGCCCATGGAGGCTGCAAAGCTGTGCATATGGAACCATTAAATGTTGCAGCGCCCTCCCCTCTTCATGAAGTACAGTCTAGAAAAGCCAACTGACCCACGGGTGCCCCAGCGCAGGTGTCAGTGACAATGGGACAGGGAGTTGGTTCGAATCACGTGTAGGAGGACTGCTGAGTCCCCATCAGGAGCACAGGCCCCACCCCCAGGCCCAGCTCCTGGAAGTGCTTGGTCCTCCCTGAGCGGCTGTGCAGGGAGCAGAGGGCAGCCTCACCTCGCCCCCTCCTGGTAGAATGTGGAAAATGAAAAAAATTTTAAAAATGGTAACCGGGAAAAAAGATAAAATGCATTTTTCCTTAGGAAAATGCAACACTGTCTCTAATAGAGAAAATAAGAAAATGGACTAATTTCCAAGGAGAAAAACCAAAAATTTTATTATGGAATTATTCTACATATAGATATAATATATAACATCTTCATCCAGAATCTCTAACAAAACCTCAGCAATCACATGGTTCCAATAGATCTGATTTCTGTTTTTTACAAAATGTTGAAAAAGATGTAATTTCCAACTACTCTGAGAAAGCAGTTAAAACAGTTATAAACAACTGTAAATAAAATGGGAAAAACGAGTAAAAATACAAACCTCTATCGTTAAACTTAAAACCAAATATCCTAAACAAAATATTAACAAAGAGATTATAATACCAGATGATAAACTGATGTTATTAACTGTCATTTATCCTAATATACATGTTGTGTTTTATATTAACATATTTTAAAATATAAATTTAACACAAATAATAAAAAATGATAATATTAAACCCACATAAAAGTAGTGTTACCAACAGTCAGTTTTCCAGTGTTCAACTTGTCTTTCATATTAAGTCATTTAAATTTAAATTTAACACCGTAAGAGCAAAAACCACATAAACATTGAAGCAGACACATTAGTAATATGCTAACACACTCTCATTCAGACACACACACACACACACAACATCACACGAGTTCCACAGTGAGGAATCTGTCCACAAGCTGTGTCTCCTCTAGACAGACTCTCCCAGGAGCCCACGTCCTCCTTGAAACACGTGCTGATTCCTCACCTCCTAACAGCCCCTCCATGACTTGGACTTGGAAAAGACTCCGTAGAGGACGGGGACGCGGTGACCCTGATCTGCACCATGTGCTGAGGGAGCAGGACCAGGACCTCCCAAGTGATGGGGCCTCACAGGGAGGACAGTCACACGACAGTCACGACAGTTTGCCCAGCTCCCCAGGAGTCTGAGGGTTGACCAGCTGTCTGCCCCAACACCTCCTCTGCTACTCTGAATTCTGTCCCCTGCTGGCCATGGGGCCACCTCCTCCAGGCACTGGGATGTCCCCTGTCCCCATGCAGAGCACTCCTTTTTACAGCAGTCTTCCTCATGCAACCCCAGGAGAGGGGGAACAGGGCCATCCTGGTACCTGGGTCCCCCTTCCTCGTATCTGCTGCACTGTGCTGGTGTCCTCCTTACATGGGGTCACCCTTGCTGATCTAGTAGTGTTTCTTTGTTTCTCCTGCTAGACTTTTTCCTGGGACATAATGAGCCCTAACACCCGCTCCCGGCACAGCCTTCCAGTCCCCACAGGACATGATGGGGTCAGTGTGAACCCATCGTGTGGACCCTGACCTGGAGGATGGCAGACCCCCAGCCCTGAGCCCTGGGGTCCTGTCTGGAGCTGAGTCTCTGCCATCTCAGCGTGTCATGTCCTGTCTGTCCTTTTCCTCATCGAGACCTGACAGGTGCAGCCAAGAAGGTATGATCCATCTGGCTGCTTAAAGGAACCTTCAAGGGAAGATGTCAACACAAAGTGGTGAGCATTCCATCCCTGAGGTGACCGCCAGTCGATCAGGAGGAGACATTATGGTCCTGTGCTTTCCAAAGCCGTGGGTTCTAGCATGTGGGAAGCGCTGAGAACACGTGTCCCGGCTTCTTCCTTCCAGTCTGCTCTTCCAGTTCCTTGACACTTAACAGGATTAGGTAAATGTTCCATTGAATGTGCGATGAGCGCCCCCTAGAGACACACTTCTGGGATAACTGACGCTCGGTCATCTATCAAGAGCCAGTCTTTTTCTTGATGGTCTCTGATCTCAATAACCCTGCATTAGCAGCATGTGGTCATCACGCCATCTCAGGGGACTGCAGCTCAGCCCCGCCCCACGCGGCTCCTAAACCCCAGTTCGGTTCCACTCTTTCCTGACCCGATTCTATACTTACTCCTTCCTCAGAAACGCGTGGCCCCTGACTGTGCTCCTTCCCTTCACCTGCTCCCCCGTCATCCCCGACACCACAGTCTGACCGTTGTGTCCAATCCACACCCCCACGTGGTCCCTTCCTTCACTCTCACCTCCTCCTCCCTCAACTTGTAGTGGGACCCACACATCATCACCTTCTGTTTCTTCCCCGTACCCTGTCCCTTGGCTCCCATGTCCACCCACCAAGGCCACCTCTTCCTCCTCAGTCACGTGTGATGTATTGATGAGGACACACACTGCCTTACATCGTTCAAGCTGTATCCAAGCTCTGGAGCCACCGAGCACCTGGTAGGTGTTCACTCAAAGGAGTGGGTGGACGGACCTCCGTACAGTCCTTCTTAATCAGGCACATCTGGATTTCACCTCCCTGATTCTGACCCAACGTGGGCTCGGTCCCCAGTGCAGCCACCCAGGGCTATCCAGGAAGTCCTGTTCACTTTAAGAAAAGCAGTCAAGGCTCTGCTGACAAGGACTGGGTTTAGGGGCAGAATTTGAGAGGTCAGGACACATTCTTTAGACAAAGTCCCTGAGGGTTGGTCTAAGACTCCACTTTCAAGAAAAACAAAGAAAGGACACAGCTATGTTGGCTGAGCAGCGAGGGCTGGGGGACACCAGGTTTTTGTCTCACTTCCCCACACCCGACCTGGAGCACTGTGTGAGCACTGAAGCGGCTGTCATAACATCCACAGTAATAGTCAGCCTCGTCCTCAACCTGGAGCCCAGTGATGGTCGGGGAGGCAGAGCTGCCAGACTTGGAGCCAGAGAATCAGTCGGGGACCCCTGAGGTATGATTGTTAGCATTGTAGATCAGAAGTTTGGGGGCCGTTCCTGGGAGCTGTTGGTACCACTGCACATAATAACCACTCCCAATATTGTTGCTGATCCAGTGCAGGAGATGGTGACCCTCTGGCCTGGGGATCCAGACATGGAGGGCGGCTGAGTCAGCACAGACTGGGCCCAACCCTGCAAGTGGGAGACACAGAGATGCTGATTCTGGGGTCCAGACGCAAGAGGAGGATGGGGACATAGCTGTCCTGAGAGGCCCCCTTCCCCTGTCCCTCATCCAGTCACCTGTGCAATGAGCAAGCAGGGTGAGTAGGAGAAGGGACCAGACCATGGTGGGGATGGTGACTGGGTCCTGACTTCTGTGGCCCTACAGCTGAGCAGAGCATCCCCAGTTCTCTCCTCCTCTTCATATTCTGAGAGAGGGAGGAACCAGTTATGCAAATGACCCCTATTGCTCTCTGATCCCTCCCTGGGCTCAGTGTCAAGTCCCTCTGCCTGAGGGGGCAGATGTTGGGCAGGGGCGGGGCTGTGTGTGGCTCCAGGGTTTGGGGGGATCCAAGCTAGGAGCCCTGAGCAGAAGGCAACACCCAGGCCAGGGGTGGTCCCAGCTCCCCTCCCCCAAGACATTCATGGGACACTGCACAGGGCAGATCTGTCAGCAGGTGACCAGGCCCCTGGCAGGAAGGGAGCAGGTGCAGGGAGAAGGGCCGCCCCGCCCCCCTTGCCCAGAGGACAGACCAAGAGGCACTGCAGATGCCCCCAAATGCCGTGTCCCATCACTTCCCCTAAAGGACCCTCTTGTTTGAGGGAGTGAGGAGGTGAGGAGAGGAGCCCAGGACGTGGGTTGGGGGCACCCACAGAGCCCTGCTTGGGAGGCCCCGTTGTTGGTGTAGAGATCATCCCTCCCCAGGGGTCTGTTATCCTCTGTCTAGATATGACTCTAGGTAATGACCCTCAAGCAAATTCAATTTGTTGTATGATTGGCCATCTGTCTTTGCCTGGACATCAGGTCTGGGCAGTGACTCCAGGACAGAGGAGGAGGAAGCATGAGGCCGGTGTGTCCCTCAGAGCTGAGAGCTCACAGGTCTCCTGGGGGCCGAGGTGCAGGACAGTCCCCCTGGATTGAGGACTCGGCTGCCCAAGTGGGCAAGAGCCAGTGGTGTGTCTTCCCAGCCTGCCTGGCCCAGACCCTGAGCTCTCAGGGCCAGTCCCACAGCGCCCCCTGCTGGGCGCAGAGTCACATCCTCCCAGGGTCCCAGCCAGCCTCCTGGAAGGGCTTTCTGACACCTGCAGTTGGGTCTTTCTGGTGTCATCGCCCAGGGCACTACAATGAATCTGTCCGCTCTATTTATCTGGGGCTGAAATGTTAATGTTCCCAGGGCACTAGTGAAGTTCCGAGTTAAATGGAATGAGGATGAACCAGATATTTCAGAATCACCTGATAGCTGAGATTCCCTCTGTCTGGGTTTCTCATTAGTGGATAATCACCTTGAACCAAGTTCAAAGATTAAAGTTCCCAGAAAACTGCTATGGTTCACACCTGATAGTCAAAAGAGGTGAGTGACTCTTGCAGGTTGGTTAATTCTTGGTTGTTACAAGATCCCTTGATTGACTCACCCAGTCCCCACTACACAGTTTTTGGCTTTTATTGAGGTCTCAGCCATGAGATATCACATCGTTGGGGGGGGGAAATGTCCTGTGTTCTGGATTATTCTGTGGGTTCCCTCTTGCCCTAGAGTGTTATTCTGGCAGAACTGATTTTCCTGTGGCTCTCTGAGAGAGTAAATAGATTTTTAGTCTAGTTTTGTTGATTCTGTCAGCAAGGTTTGACATGAAAAGAACATTATTGTAAATGGAACTCTCACTCCTTTGCAGAGTGTCTTCCTCCATGTCTGGCCCTGGGAACCCTCATGAAATTTTCCCTAACCTGCCCTGGGCTCTGATCAAGTTTATTAAGGGCTATGGATTTAGTGGGGGTTTGGATTTATAAGGTCTAAGCCATGTTAGTTTTTTTCATATACTGGGACTGGAATGACATACACTTTGAACCACTTTTAAGTTTACATAATTATTTTCATTAATTGTGACCTGGAAAATGTGTGTATTCATTCCCATTAATTTTCATTCCAATCTCTACTCCTCAAGGTAAATTGATTCTTCCTTGTAAAGTATTTGCATGCTTGCCTTACTTCCATTATTGCTGTGGTAGGGTCATGAGGAAGCGGAGGTCTGGGAACACAAGTCTGTCCCCGGGCATACGGTCCCGCTCCACGTAACCCTCCAGGGTATCTGCACCCCGTTTGTTGCAGGACAGATTCACATTCTTCCTAGGATGATTCACGGCCAATAGCTCTTGAGAACATGTATAGTTTTGGAGGTTGGTGTCTTTGAATTTCCTCTTTAGGATTCATGATGTAGGTTCCATCTTTAAGCCTTGGAAACACCACCAGGAACCCTGAAGCTGCACAGGTGACTCTCCTGGCTAGATCCTCTGGGTCAGAATCCTCATTGACGTGTTGCAGGTCACACAGGTGTTTCTGGCGTTTAGGTGATGATCAGAATCCCGTCACTCCAGGTGCACATGACAGGTGATGCACATTCAATGCCCAGCCACCCGCCACTGCTGCCCCCAGCCTCTGCCCACTGGCCCGCCCCCACCTGCTCTGTGCTTCCTCCAGGATTAAAGTTCTTCTCTCTGCCTCACCTTGAATTCCAGGAAAAAAACATGGGTTCCTGGTCTTCAAAGGTGACGTCCTTCATCAGACACATCAGGTCACGTGTTACAGGGGAAGGATTATTCCAGATTGTCTGTTCTTTTATGTCTTTCCTACAGTTTCCATTTCTCTGCTAGGACCTCCTACCTCAAGTTCCATTGCAAGTGAACACCATGCTTGCAGTGAGAATTTTCATCATTTTGGGAATAATTGTTATCTCAGTGTGATTCAGTGTTTTGACCTGCAAAGTAGGAATATCTATTCTTTTAAAAAAAAAATTCTCTTGCAATGTATTGTCATTTTCTGTGCATAGGACTTTGGATTTTTCTCATATTTACCCTCGTGTGTTTCATGTTGATGATATTGTAGGTTTTATTCTTTTCAGTTTAGAAATTGAAGTTTCAGGACTATTCTACAGGATACGATTAACTTCTGTAGGTTGCCTTTGTATCACAAAATTCCAGTTGAAACACTCAGGCCGGAAGTCTCGTTTAATGACGCCTCCACCCCAGGCAGGGCCTGGCCTGATTCCACCGCTTTTTCCTCTTCCAGTGTCTCCAAGGAGAGACTTTTGCTTTTGAACAAGCAATGTTTCCTGAGATCACCTGACTTGGGAAAGAATATACTAGTGATGGAAAAGCTGAACTGAAGAAAAAGATACAATATTGTCAAGTCTTCAAGGAAAATCCGGCACTTGTCTAACATCTGAGAATGGAGGTCACCCCCTGAGCGTGACTTCATCTGAGCCATCGACAGCAGGGAGGGCACAAGGCTGGGGTGAGGAGGGAAGATTTTGTCTCATTTCCTCCCTGGTCTGTAGCACCGTGTGAGCATTACTGCTGCCGTCCCAGGCAGCACAGTAATAGTCAGCCTCGTCCTCAGGCTGCAGCCCAGAGATGAGTGGAAGCCCTACATTGGCCGAGGCATCTTTGGATCCAGAGAAGCCGATGGGGACACCGGAGCCATGGTGCTTATTGGAGCCTGAGTAGTAGTTCAGGAGGTACTGGGGAGGGCTCCCTGCCTTCTGCTGGAACCAGGATATCCTGAGGCTGTCAACTGTTCCCACTGCTCAGGGTGCAGGTGAGTCTAGCTGTTGCTCCCGGAGACTCAGAGAGGGAGGGCGGCTGAGTCAGCAGAAGCTGGGAGAGGGACCCTGCAAACACAGACACAAGGGGCATATGGGGTGGGACCTGCAGGAAACATTCCCAGAGTCTGAGCCACAGGGACTGCTTGCAGGCAGGGACCTGAGACCCTGTCCCCAAGGCCCGTCCCTACCTGTGCAGTGAGAGAGGAACAGGAGCAGGAGAGGAGTCCAGGCCATGGTGCTCACAGCCCCTGGTTCCCACGCTGGGACTGGGCTGCCCCGGGGCCTCCTTTCTTGCCAGCCTCTGCCAGAGGGCCGGCCCATGCAAACTGGTGTTCCCCCAGGGACTGCCCAGGCCCTCCCTGAGCCCTGGAGCTGGAGTTCAGCTCACAGCCCAGACTCGGGGATGGAGGGGGGCCTCCCACTTGGGAGACCCTGGGAGGAAGCACCTGCTGAGACCACAGGGGTCCCTGACTAGGGGACTCTGCCAGCCAGAGAGGACACACGGCTAAGTCCCCACCAGGAGCACAGGCCCTGCCCTCAGGCCCAGCTCCTGGGAGTGAGTGCTCCTCCCTGAGCATCTGTGCAGGGACTACAGGGGAGGCCCACAGGGCCCCTTGCTGGTCAAATATGGAAAATGAAAAATGAAAAATATCTCACAATTTCTGCTTTTAATAAAAGGAAATTAAATACATACTTTCCTTGGAAGATACAACTTGGCTCTATTAGAGGAAATAAGTAAACACATTGATTTCTTAAGAAAAATAGAAATTATTATTATAGAATTGCACCATAGGAAAATATAATATATTTTTTTCATGAGGAATACCTTAAAAACCTTCTGAGATCAAATGGTTCCAAACAAATGGCTTTGTATATTTTTTATAAAATATTTAACAAGATGTAAAACTTCCTAGTTCTTTGAGCAAGCAGTTAAAGCAGTTACAAATACAGCTGATAAATAAGGTATTAAAGAGGGAAAACTACAAACCACTGTCATTAGTTATTGATACAAATATTCTAAACGAGGTACTAACAGTGAAATTCCACTTCCAAATTAATAAAGTAATAGTGTTACCAGTTGTCAGTTTTCCAATGTTCAACTTGTGTTTCATATTATGACATTTTAAATTTAAATTCAACATCCATAATAGCAAAAACTACATTAAAAATAGAAGCAGACACATTAGTAATATGCTAACACACTCTTCTTTCACACACACAACTTCACACAAGTTCCACGGGGAGGACTCTGCCCACGAGCTGTGTCTCCTCTGGACAGACTCGCCCAGGAGCCCACATCCTCCTTGAAACACACGATAACACCTCACCTCCTAACCACCCCTCTCTGACCTGCACTTGGCAAAAAGTCCGTGGAGGACAGGGATGCGGTGACCCTGATCTGCACCATGTGCTGAGGGAGCAGGACCAGGAGCTCCAGGGTGATGGGGCCTCACAGGGAGGACAGTCACACGTCAGTGAGGACAGTTTGCCCAACTCCCCAGGAATCTGAGTGGTTGACCAGCTGTCTGCCCCAACACCTGCTCTGGGATTCTGCATTGTGTCACCTGCTGACCACAGGGCCACCTCCTCCAGCCCCTGGGATGTCCCCTGCCCCCATGCAGAGTGTTCCTTTTTACAGTAGTCTTTCTCAAGTGACCCAGGAGAGGGGGGAAACGGCCTTCCTGGTTCCTGGGTCCGCCTTACTTGTATCTGCTGCACTGTGCTGGTATCTTCCTTTACGTGGGGTCACCCTTGTTGATCTAGTAGAGTTTCTTTGTTTCTCCTGCTAGACTTTATCCTGACACTTATCGAGCCCATCCTAACACCTGCTCCCAGCATAGCCTTCCAGTCCCCACAGGACATGATGGGGTCGGTGTGGACCCATCGCCTGGACCCTGACCGACAGTACCTCAGACCCCCTGCCCTGAGGCCTAGGTCCAGTCTGGAGCCGAGTCTCTGCCGTCTCAGTGTGTCACGTCCTGTCTGTCCTTTTCCTAATCAAGACCTGACAGGTGCAGCCAAGTGGGTGTGATCAGTCCTGGCTGCATAAAGGAACCTTCTGGGAAGACGTCAACATAAAGAGGTGATCAGCCCATCCCTGAGGTCCGCCCGCCAGTCGATCAGGAGGAGACGTTGTGACCCTGTGCTTTCCAAAGCCGTGGGTTCTAGCATGTGGGAAGCGCTGAGAACACATGTCCCAGCTTCTTCCTTCCAGTCTGCTCTTCCAGTTCCTTGACATTTAACAGGAGTAGGTAAATGTTCCATTGAATGTGAGATGAGCACCCCCTAGAGACACACTTCTGGGATAACTGACACTCGGTCATCTATCAAGAGCCAGTCTTTTTCTTGATGGTCTCTGATCTCAATAATCCTGCATTAGCAGGATGTGGTCATCATGTCATCTCAGAGAACTGAAGCTCAGCCCCGCCCCACGCGGCTCCTAAACCCCAGTTCGGTTCCACTCTTTCCTGACACCTTTCTATACTTACTCCTTCCTCCGAAACTCGTGGCATCTGACTGTGCGCCTTCCCCTCACCTGCTCCCCGTCATCCCCGACACCACAGTCTGACCATTGTGTCCAATCCACACCCCCACATGGTCCCTATCCTCACTCTCACCTCCTCCTCCCTCACCTTCTGTACAGAACGCACACAACATCACCTTCTGTTTCTTCCCCATACCCCATCTAAGGGCTCCCACGTCCACCTGCCAAGCCCACCTCTTCCTCCTCAGTCACGTGTGATGTATTGACAAGGACACAGGCTGCCCTATGTCCTTCAAGCTGTATCCAAGAGCTGGAGCCTCCCGGATACCTGCTGTGTGTTCACTCAGGGGTGTGGATGGACGGACCTCCGTACAGTCCTTCCTAATCAGGCACATCTGGGCTTCGTATCTCTGATTCTGACCCAACGTGGTCTCGGTCCCCAGCACAGCCACCAAGGGCTATCCAGGAAGTCCTGTTCACTTTGAGAACAGCAGTCAAGTTTCTGCTGACAAAGACTGGGTTTAGGGGCAGAATTTGAGAAGTCAGGACACATTATCTAGACAAAGTCCCGTAGGGTTGGTCTAAGACCCACATTTCAGACAAAACAAAGAAAGGAAACAGCTGTCTTGGCTGAGCAGCGAGGGCTGAAGGACAGCAGGTTTTTGTCTCACTTCCCCAGCATCCTGGAGTACTGTGCGACCACTGAGGCTGTTGTCATAACGTCCACAGTAATAGTCAGCCTCGTCATCAGCCTGGAACCCAGTGATGGTCAGGGACGCTGAGCTGCCAGACTTGGAGCCAGAGAAGCGGTCTGGGACCCCTGAAGCTCGATTGCTGTTACCATAGATGAGTAGTTTGGGGGCTGTTCCTGGGAGCTGTTGGAACCACTGAACACCGTAACCACCCCCGATGTTGCTGCTGCTTCCTGTGCAGGAGATGGTGACCCTCTGGCCCAGGGATCCAGACATGGAGGGCGGCTGAGTCAGCACAGACTGGGCCCAGGACCCTGCAAGTGGGAGAGACAGAGATGCTGCTTCTGGGATCCAGACACAGAAGAGGACCTGGAGCCCAGGCGCCCTCCCAGGGCCCCTTCCCCTGTCCCTCATCCAGTCACCTGTGCAGTGAGCGAGCAGGGTGAGGAGGAGAGGGGACCAGGCCGTGGTGGGGATGGTCACTGGGTCCTGCCTTCTGTGGCCCCACAGCTGAGCAGAGCTTCCCCAGGTCTCTCCCATTCTTCATACTCTGAGAGAGGGAGGGGCCAGTCATGCACATGATCCCCCAGCTCTCTGATCCCTCCCTGGGCCCAGGGTCCTCTCCCTCTGCCTGAGGGGGCAGGGCATGGGCTGGGATGGGGCTGTGTGGGGCCTGAAGGTGGGGGTGTCCCAGCTGGGATACCTAAGCAGAGGACACCAGGCAGGCCCGGGTGGTCGTCCCAGCTTCCATCGTCTAACAGTGTGTATCTGACACCTGAGCCCAGCACATAGCAGGTGTCCAGTAAATGGTGCTCACAGATCAGCTTCTGAATAGTCAGCAGCCATCCTGATTGAGACAGAGCTGGGATCTGCGTGTGTCCCTAGTTCTGCTCTCACCCATCATGGAATCTCCCAGAGCAACCTGCCTCTGACATCCAGGAAACCCTTCTGGATTGGGGAAAATCAGCTAATGTGTTGTTTCCAGGACAGGCTTTAGGGGCACAAATTGAGATGCTGGGGGAACACGTTCTCGACCTTGTTCCCAGGAGTGGGTGTGTGATCCTCGATTTTGGTCACATTAACCAGCCAATGCCAGACACCTATAAGGTCACTGTCCAAGTGTGCAGGTGTGAATAGAAAAATTTCAGTGGTAGCTTTGCCCAGAACCCTGCCTTCTCAGGACCCGTGCAACAGTGCCCCCTACTGCTCTCTGATCCTGGGCTCCCCAGCACCTCTGTCACCACCCTGTACTCCTGGAGGGCACCCTAGTTTTGGACGTACATCTTTGTCATCTTACTCCCCACACAAGTAGACAGAGGAGGCTCCTCCACTGGGTTGGGGACTGAGACATTAACTGTCTAGATGATTTCTCGACAATGGATGCCCTCCAGGTGTTAAAGTGGGATGTATTGCACAGTCCTTCTCTTGCACGTGTTTCAGGATCACCTGGCATCTTCTTTGAGCCTTCCATGTGCCTGGGTCATTAAAAATACAGGGCCATCCTGAACCACGTTCAAGGGGGAGGGTATAGCTCAGTGGTAGAGTGCGTGCTAGTGTGCACGACATCATGGGTTCAATCCTTGTTACCTCCACTGAAAATAAGTAAATAACCTAATTACTTCCAAAGAAAAACTTTTAAAAATAACTAAAATAATCCAAGTTCATAATGTAACAGTCTACAGTGTACCCTCCCTGTTCATATGTACAAAAATTCCATACGTGTTACCCTGACAGGTGACACTTTATTGTTGGTGGTGGTGGTGTTCTTTGGGACACCTGTTAGATCCCCACCCCCAAAGCCCGATTACGGGCATCTGATGGCTCTCTTGTCCCCTAGAACTCAACTAGTGAAGACACAGTGTCCTCCCTCCTGCTCATCTCAGCCTCCATTGGCCTTTAATTGCTCAGCTCAGGATTCATTCTTTCCTCTCCTCAATCAGGGTGTGTTCTTTTTTTTTTTTCCATTTTGGTCTAATTTTGTAATTGTTTTCAGTTTAAGGATTGACAGTGAGTCGCTGTTATAATAATCTGTAATTAATGACTTAATTAGTTAATTATTTGGAGGTGCTTCCTCAACTTCTGACCCTAGTGGCCTCCACAGCTGTTACCCACCCCCCAGGGAACCTTACATTTATTCAGTAAAGTCCTCCATAGACTGGCATTGAAGACAGAAGAAAAGGTTCTAGAAAGTTTCCTGTAATGTTGAGGTTCTGTGTGATAATGAAGGTTGGATCATAGGCTCTAGACTCCAACGAAATGAGATCCATTCAAATAACCTCCCAATAAAAGCAAAACAAAACAGAAACCAGAGTGGGAGACAATTAGACTAATAGAGGTAAACTCGGGAGAGTAGCTGGTCGTCCATGGGAAGGGAGGGTCTCCTGCACCTTGGCGTCCAATAGCTCCTCCCACCTGGACAGGGATTCTGCTTCGTGAAGGTCTCAGAGCCCAGGGCTCATCAGCAGAGCCTGGGCCAGGCTCATGGGACACGTGGGGACCAGTCAGAGCAGGACCTGGTGCCCTGGGTCCCACGGGCGGGATTTGTCTTCTCCTTGTCCTCCCCAGCCAGCACGAGGGGGGCTATTCTGGATACTGGTGACAAATGATTGTCACGGGAAGACCAGTAAGAGAGGAGGTTATTTTCAGCCCATTCGGGATCACACTGACTCCAGAACATCAGTCTCTCTGGTTCTTGTTGCTGAAGTGATGGCAGATTCCAAAACCACAGTGGGCATTGCCCACAGCAGGGGCAAGGATTGAGGGGTCACACTGGGGAGAGTGGGGGACAGATGCCCATCTCCCATCTCAGGGACTGGAGTCCCAGCCCATCCAGGCTGTGCTCAGCTGTGTGACAGTGGTCAACACCCTCCCACTCAGGAGGAGCCCTGCAGGGGTCAAGGAGGCTCTGTTGTTGGACCAAGTCTGAAGGATTTTATTTTTCAGATTTATCCTTACCTATTTCTTAGTTTGAAGCCATTAATTGGTATTTTTACATTTTACTGTCAATTTCTGATGGTTTATTGCCAGCATGTATTTTATCGCTCACTTCTGCATGTTGATTTTGGATCTCATATCTCAGATTGAAGTTCTTAGACAAGAAGCATCCTGGGGTCTCGCTTAGACACTGAGAGGGGAGGATCCAGAACCCACCACATTCTGCCACTTATAACATCTCCACGGGGAGGTTTTTATCTCAGAGCAAATACTGTCTGCCTGTGGAAACACAATTAGGCTGAGATACAACAGGAACGGTCAGTCTCAGATGTGAGAAGAGGAAGAGGCTGTAACAGGGTCTGATTTGCTGTTCAGAGGAAACTCATGTGCTGCCTGAAGATGTGACAACATAAAGTCACCCTGAGTGCAGCCTGGTCCCAGGCAGAGCAGCAGTGACGCCCAGCAGGGAGAGCACAGGGGAGGTTTTAGTCTCACGTCCCTGTGGGACTGGGGCACTGTGTGACCATTACCGCTGCTGGACACTGCAGAACAGTCATAGTCAGCCTCATCCTCGGGCTGCAGCCCAGAGATGAGCAGAAGCCCTGCATTGGCTGAGGCATCTTTGGATCCAGAGAAGCGGCTCGGAACCCCAGAGCCCTGGCGCTTAATTGGGTCTGAGTAGTAGCTCAAGAGATACCGGGGAGGGCTCCCTGCCTTCTGCTGGTAACAGCTTATAATACAGCTGCCAGCACTGTTCCCATTGCTCAGGGTGCAGGTGAGTCTGGTTGATGCACTCGGAGACTCAGCAAGAAAGGGCGGCTGAGTCAGCACAGGCTGGGAGAGGGACCCTGCAAACACAGGCACATGGGGCAGATGGGGCAGGACCTGCAGGAAGCATTCCCAGAGTTTGAGCCACAGGGGCTGCTGCAGGAGGGGAACTGAGATCCAGTCCCCGAGGCCTGTCCCTACCTGTGCAGTGAGAGAGAAGCAGGAGCAGGAGAGGAGCCCAGGACATGGTGCTCACAGCTCCCTGGTCCCCACACTGGGGCTGGGTTGCCCGGTGCCTACTTTTCTTGCCAGCCTCTGTCAGAGGAAGGGCGGCCCATGCAAATGGGTGTCCCCCCAGGGACCACCCAGGCCCTTCTTGAGCCCTGGTGCTGGAGCTCAGCTCACAGCCCAGGCTCGGGGGTTGGAGGATGGCCTCCCCCTTGGGAGACCCTGGGAGGAGGCACCTGCTGAGACCACAGGGGTCCCTGCTCAGGGGACTCTGCCAGCCAGAGAGGACACTCTGCCAGCCAGAGAGGACACACTGCTGAGTGCCCATCAGGAACACAGACCCTGCCCCCAGCCCAGCTCCTGGGAGTGAGTGCTCCTCCCCGAGCAGCTGTGCCGGGACCACAGGGCAGCCCCACAGCGCCCTCTGCTGGTCACAGGGCACAACCTCACCAAGGACTAGAGACCTGAGGTCCCTGCTGGTTGGGCAGTTCACCTGGTCCGTGTCTCCATTCATCTGTCCATGGTCGGCTTCCCATATTCTGTGATTCCCACAGAACATACGTTGATTTTTTTGTTGTTGTTGCTCTGTTTGATTTCTTCAACAACCTCTAACTCTTTAAATTATTTTTGTTTTTAATATGTGTCACTATCTAGTCATATATATCCCCCTTCACTTTTGCTCATTTGCAAAATGTTCTAGGCTATTCCTGAACTTAAATTTTTCCACACAAATGGTAGAAAAGAGGTCATATACCCCAAAATTCTGTCAGGCATTTTTTTTAAAAAAAAGAAATTCAAAATATTGGTAAATTAAATAAGCATAATATTCAGATTTTAAAATTTTAATCCCTTCTGTGCATCAACGGATCTCTTTCTGCATGTATGCAGGTCCTTTTATGGAACATTTACTTTTCCTGGAGTGTCCGTGTGGGCTGACGAAGGCCCTGCGTGCCAGGGAGACAGAGCGGACACCAGAGTGCGTGCAAGTCCTAGTCCCAGTGAAGGGGCCTCTGCTGAGGCATCACAGGATGCCTACTGGGCCGGTGTTTTCCAGAAGTGATGACAAGGAGAGCCATGTCAGAGGGGAGGCTCCAGAACAGTCCTGTGAAAGGTGTGAGCCTGAGGCTGCAGTCCCACCACAGGCATGTCCACAGGATGTCCCCATCTCCCGGTCCTCACCTGGGAGGTAGCCTCCCGCCACCCATCCCCTTGTCTCTGGCTGCATTTTGTCCCTGAGCAAGGGCTTTCTCCTGAGTCCAGGTGAACAGGCTGTGTGATTTCAGCAGTGACTCAGTCTAAAGTTTTCTAAAGTCAGGGATCTATGGGTGGGGTGGGGGTGGAGTGTCTCAGAGCCTCAGACAGGGCGTGCAAAGGGGCTCAGCACCAGGGAAATGCAAGTCAAAACTGCACAGATATGTTTCCTCACCCAGACCAGAAGGGCTGTAAGAAAGAGACCATCACAGTTGCTGTTAAAGATGGAGGGAAATCAGAGCCCTCGTACATTAGATGGAAACCGGTGCTGCCGTGGTGGAAAACATCTGACAGTCCCTCAAATGAGGCAATAAAATGTCACCACATGACTCAGCAATTCCACCCCTAGGTGTCTGCCCAAGAGAAATGCAAACGTACTTCCACCAAGAACAAAACAAAACCTAACTGCTTGCACACAAATGTTGCTGGCAGCATTCTGCATCACAGCCCAAAGAAGAAAGACAACTCAGACATCCCTGAAGGGTAAACAAGCAGCAGTCGGCTCACAGAATGGAGTATTATGTTGCAATAAAAAATGGATAGCGACCCACGAGGATGGAATGCCGAAGTGTTATGCCAAAGAACTCAGTGAAATAAGACAGTCAGAAAGGACACCTAATTTCCAGTCCCATCTATATGAAACGTCCAGAATGGGCAAACCTACAAAGGCAGAAAGTGGATCAGTGAGGGGTTCCCTAGGACTGAGCAGAGGTGCAATCACTAATGGGTGGGGAGCCTGTCTTAGGCATGTGGACATGTTCTAAAGTTAGTATATGGTGAGAATTACACAACTCTGTAACTAGACTAAACAGCCTTGTGTTGTGCACGTTACATCAGTGAATGGGGTGGCGTGCACAGTGTATCTCAATGAAGCTGTGATGAAACATAGCATGAGAGAGGGCATCAGCACTAGACGGTCAGGCTCTGAGACCTGGACACTGTGAGATGGGCCACGACCACCACCTGTATTTGACACAAGTGTCACAGTGGTGGTCACGGGGAGCAGGGGTGGATTTTTGTCTCAGTTCCCCAAGGGTCTGAATCACTGTGTCACCGCTGGTGCTTGAGTCCAATGTTGAACCGTAATGCTCAGCCTCGTCCTCAGGCTGGAGGTCTGAGATGGCCAGAGAGGCCATGTTGCCAGACTTGGAGCCCAAGAACCGGTCTGGGATCCCTGAGGGCCAAGAACTTCTGAGCATCAGTTTGGGGGTGTGCCGTGAGCTATGTTGGTACCAGCCCATAGGATTAGCTCCAACACTGTTGCTGTTTCAGGTACAGGACAGGGTGATCTTCTGTCCCACAGCCCCTGACTCGGAGGCTTCCTGTGTCAGCCCAGACTGTGCCCAGGACCCTGGAACAGAGGAGTGGTGACTGGGAGGTGAGTCTGGCTGTCGTCCACAGCATGTTCTCAACGAGGGCAGAAAAAGAGGCCTCGGTGTCCCCGAATCACTTCTCTCGCTGTCCACAGCCTCTCACCTGAGCAGTGAGCAAGGAAGCCAAGGAGGAGAGGGGTCAAGGCCATGGTGGAGACGCCCCAGCTCTGCTGCTCAGCTCACAGGTGACAAACACACAGAATCTCTCGTATCTCCTCCCTCATGTGAGAGCAGAGGAACCCTTCATGCAAATGATCCCCTCCCCCTGGGGACCCTGAGCCTAAATCTGGTGAAAGCTGAGATGGAGTGGGGCTGAGGAGCCTCCTCTGGGCCCTTGGGTCTGGGGTCCCAGTGGCTGGATTCCCGGCTGAGAGCCCCCCACAGACCCCGGGGGCAGGCCCACAGCGCCCCCTGCTGCCCACACCCAGCGTCCCCCATGACCCGGTTGCTCACTCCGGAGCTGAGCAGAAGGTGAGACCCTGCCCTCAGCCCCGCCTCACCCAACACCCATGCACCCCCAGACTAACCTCGATCTGCCACCACCCCCTCCTCCCAGGATAAGACTGAAGACCCACTCCCTGTCTGGCTTGTGTCATCCTCATTGCAGCAGCTGGACACAAGTGAGGAAACACCCCTGGGAGCATGTCACGCCCCGGCTGGCAGTCCCATGATGGCTGTGCGCCCAGGTCACTGTAGTGCCTCTCCAGCTCTCCTGCCACTTTGCAAGGAGCTCCCCCTAGAAGTCTTCCCTACCCCAACAGTCTGAAGCACAGGCTGTCAGCAACTTTTCTGAACTTGAATGACCAGTCTCTCCTTCTTTGAATTCTTGCTTCTTATTAGAACACACTGACCCTCACCCCTGCTTTCCCTCACTCCCACTCCTCAGTCTACCTCAGTCCTCTGGGATTCTGAAAACCCCCTAAGAGATACGGCTCACATTGACTAGGTCTCATTGGACCAACTCCCCACCCACCCCCAGCCTCACACCCATGCAGGCACCTTCCCCTTGGGGGGCTCGTGTTCCACTCCTTAGTTTTCCCCTCTTCAGGGGCTACTAACCACAAGCAGAGTTAGAGCTGTAAATACACAGTTGACATAATTTTGGTTTTGGTTTTAATTAGGAAGAGATGTAGAATTCCTTCAGATAAAAATCCACTGCTACAGAGAGTTCCCACATGCCCCCCAGGACCCCCAGAAGTTCTACCATTTTAACATCCTGCATGGGTTTTGGGCATTTGGTAAAACTGTATAAACCACTATTGATAAACTAATGCTGGTGCATTATTATTAACCAAAGCCCATAGTTTACATCAGCGTTCGCTCTTGTGGTTGCCCAGCTCTGTGGTTGCCCAGCTCTGTGGGTTTTACCAGATGCATAATGTCATCTACCTACCATCCCAGTAACGTACAGAATACTTTCACTCCCCTAAACATCCATTTTGCTCCACCTACTCAGCCCTCTTTTCCTATCCCTGAACTCCAGACGACCACTGGTCATTGTACTGTCTCTAGAGTTTTGCCTTTTTCACAATATCATATTGTGGGAATCACACAGTAATTGTAGTTTACTTTTTAAAGATTTGGCTTCTATCACTCAGTCATGTGCATTCACTTTTTGTATCCTACTAGCTTTCTGTGGCCCAAGAGCTCATTGATTTTTCATCACTGAGTAATGTCCCACTGGGTGGTCGAACCACACTTTGTTTATCCATTCACCTACGAGAGGCCATTTTGCTTGATTCCAGATTACAAGAATGATGATCAAAGCTGCTGTAAACATTTGTGTGCAGGTCCTTATGTGGACACACCTCTTCAATTCACATGGATAAGTACTTAATTCAGTTCCTGGGTCACACAGCAAGAGGATGCTTAGCATTCTAAGAATCTGCTAGCCTGCCTTCCACCGTGGCCGACACCGACACCATTTTCCATCTCTGCCAGAAATGAATGAGAGCTACTAAATGAATAGTTTGGCTCTATTACTGGTTTAGTTCATGTATTTTACTGGGTCTCACCACCCTGGCAGTTTAAAACGCAGGCATCCTACACATTTTCTTAAATAAACGCCTAAGGTCTCATCTAGTTACTTATTTGGCTTCCATAATCCATCAGATCTACCACATGTCTGCTATTTTTCTCAGACCTGGACAGTGGCTCTCAGATGGTGTGAAGTTTTTATTCAGGAAATTCTCACAATATACAGGCACCTGCAGAGATTAGCACAAATGACCCCCTCAAGAATACAAGTTTACACTGCAGAGCACAGGGAACTATATTCAATATCTTGTTGTAACCTATGGCAAAAAAGAATATGAAAACGAATACGTATATGTTCCGTGTGACTGAAGTATTGTGCTGTGCACCAGAAATTGACACAACACTGTAAACTGACTGTACTTCAGTAAAAATATATTAAAAACAAACAAACAAGCAAACAAAAGAATACTGGCCCAATTCAGTTCTCGTTATACTGGCAGCTTCCTGATGCTGTATAAAAGATGATTATGTAATTTGTAATTCTAATTTACTCATTGTAACTTGTAATATGCCACCTACCTTATAATTCTCAGCAAGTAAATTATTCCACCATCCGGAAGTGAAATTTCTGAAACAACATTCTGAAGACCTAGTACATAATGATCCATTATAATATGATAAATATTATAATGGATCCTTGTTTGCCTTGGGTGTTCCCAGTTTCATCACTCAAATTCCCACATTCCAGAACACACTTTAGTCCTGAGTAATGAGGGTGGGTGCTCCCTCTAAGTTAAACTTACAGTTGAACTTAATAAGTGGTTATTATGTTTGAAAAGATTTTCTGTATACAAGATGATAACCAATCATTATTCACACCAAATGTAATTTTTAAAATACGATGAAATTATGTTAGGACTTACATTCAAGAAGTTACCCTGTGTGGCGTCAGTCAGCTGATCTGTCACTTACCCATCCCTCCTTCTGACTTCTGAGGGATCTGCACCGTCACCTCTGCTTTCTGCTTACACCCACCCTCACACATTCTCAGGGGGAAACGTGCAAGTCATAATATAAATAATAAAAGTGATTGTACAACCTATCTACTCACTGTTGACATTTTTACTCAGTGTTTTCATGTAAGAAAATATTTTACCCCTTGTTCAAATTTTCTTTTGTGTTCCTTGCTGAATTTTTGTTTTCCTACAGATAGGGTCAATAGTTTATATTTTTGTTAATTTTGGGACTAGAATAATATACACATTGAACTACTTTTGAATTTACATAATTTTAAAATTATATACTATTTTTATTAGTTGTGAACTTGAAAATGTTTGGATTCATTCTAATTAAACTTCAGTATAATCTCTAATCCTCTATGTAAATTGATTCTTCGTTTTAAAATATTTTCATATTTTTTGCTTCTATCAGTGATTTGATGCAAATTCCAGGTGAAAATCTTTCACAGGAGCGGGCAGGAGTCAGGAAAGGAACAGGAAGAGAACATTCTGGAGCATCTGGTCCTAGACTGGGCTGAGTTAGTTGTGGTGTTGCAGAAAAATGTGTTACAGCTGAGTGTTATACCTTGGTGTTACAGCTCAGTTGTGACAGCAACCTGGATCCAGGCGAGAGCAACCTGGATCCATCAGCACTTGGAGAGTTGGAGAACTCAGCTTCATTAGGTTGCAGGCCCAGAGGAGTTAACACTCAAAGCTCTGGACTCCCTCTGTAGGTTTACACCGGCTTTTATAGGCTGCCAGTTTACACTTTGCAACATCATACATAAATGAGGTATAAGGAAAGTTGACTGATCAAGAACAAGCTTTGTAGAAATGGACCAATCAGGAGGGAGAGAACTAACCAATCAGGAGTGAAGGAAATCACCAATCAGGAGTGAGCTCAGGGAACCAATAGAATTTTACGTGTGAGTAAGCTGTTTCACAGGCAAAAAGTGAGATAGAGCCTCTGGGCCAGGGGACTGGGTGGTCCTGGCAGGAGAGCAGTGGCCCTGCTTGGGGGTCCTGCCAGTCTTTTTATTGGGCTTCCCACCTCAGTGTCAGTGATCATGGTAGCTGGTCTGGGCCACACACAGCAATGAGTTCATGTCTGTGACCTCATTTAATCCTCTCCCAACCCCATGAAGTAGACGATGCCCTGATCTCCCTTTCACAGGAGAGGACTCGGAGATTAAAGCCTTTCTGGAGCTTGGAAATAAACCGGGGGCAACAAGAGGGTAAGGGTCTGAGGGCCAAGGTCCCTTCTGACTTTGATGTGGCCACAGCCTCAGGGCCTCTGGCCTAGGACTGAGGAATGTCTGTGAGGTTCTGTCTGTGCGGTTCTGAGGGCCCACTCAATGCTGGGGAAGGTGGAACAACCTTCCACCTTTGTGAGCACCGCTGAGCAGAGGGGAGGTTTTTGTCTCGCTTTCCCCTGGGGCAGGAGCACTGTGAAAGCCTTTGAGTTGCCGTGATATGTGGCACAGTAATAATCAGCCTCGTCCTCGGGCTGGAGCCCAGAGATGAGCAGAAGCCCAGCATTAGCTGAGGCATCGCTGGATCCAGAGAATCTGCTGGGGACGCCGGAGCCCTGGTGCTTGTCTGAATCTGAGTGGAAAGTAAGAAGATACCTGGGAGGGTTCCCTGGCTTCTGCTGGTGCCAACGTATCCAGAAATCACCAACTTTGAAGCCACTGCTCAGAGTGCAGGTGAGTCTGGCTGATGCTCCCAGAGACACAGAGAGGGAGGACGGCTGAGTCAGCACAGGCTGGGAGAGGGACCCTGCAGACAAAGACACGAGGGGACACTAGAGAAGAGACCAGAACTGAGCTGCTGGAGACTGTGAGCCAAGCCAGCTCCCACAGACGGCAGGGCTGCTCTGAGTCTCTGAGGAATGTCCCCACCTGTGCATTGAGACAGGAGCACGAGGAGGAGAGGCGTCCAGGCCATGGTGAAGGCAGCCCTCCTGAGACTCCTGGGCTGGAGCTGGGCTGCCCCCAGGCACCTCTTCTCTCTTTCAGTGGCCTCAGGGAGGCGGGGCTATTCATGTAAATTAGCCTCCCATACTGGAGATCTCTGTTCCATCCTGAAGACCAGCAGAGGACTGCATGTGCTTCTTTACAAGGAGGGGGCTGATGGCTGAGACTCAGAGTTTGCCCCCATGGGAGTGACTCGGGAGGAAGCAGCTGCTGTGACCTTACACACACCTGTGAGCAGAGACCCTGCCCAGCCCACAGAGGACACACTGCTAAGTCTCCATCAGCCGACACAGGCCCCTGCCCTGGAGAGTCTGAGGGATTACACAGCAGGGGGCACCCACAGTGCAGACCTGGGGAAAGCCCACAGCGCCCCCTACTTCCCTGTGATCTCAAATTTCAGTTTCTCAGTGTAAACTGCTAATGATGTTGGCCTGAAAGCATGGTCACTGTCATTCCAGCGTTCCAGAAATATCTGCGGACAACACCCTGTAGTGTCTGATGGTAATTGATACTGATAAGCATCCTTTTCAACAGAGGCCACTGTGGCTGAGGCAGGAGGCAGAGAGAACAGAGAGGTCGAGATGTCCCCAGGTCAACACGAGCCTTTGTCATCTGATGATAAAAATATTCTTCTTCAGTTGACTTCATCGGACCCCTGGATATTCACAAGCTGGAAACTCACTGTTGTCTTTGTGGGATTGCCAACACCCCAGGCTCGCTCTTCCTTCCTCTTCCTTGGCTTTCCCAGCTTGAAGAGGGTCTTCAGTGCCACGTTCACTGATGAGCTCTAAAATGTTACGTTTCTCCCCTATTATGGACGTTTTCTATCAAAGTCCACTACCTGATTAGGGAGACCAAAAATGAGAGTCTCTTCTAAAATGTAGTTTGGGAAGTTTACTTCACTTCCCGCTCTACTGAATCAGGGCCTGCTATATGTGTTTTTTTTTTTTCCCATCTTTTCCATTGGGTGACCCCTCTTGTTAAAGCAATATCTCTGTTTTCTAGTTAAGGGGCAGAAAGGTACACAGGGGTTTCTTATTCTTCAAAGGAATACACAAAGTGACTGTCCACATGAGACTTCACATCTGATAAAGATGGAGGGAGTGAAAAAGACAATAAAGAGGGTCAGGTGCCTTGTTATAAGGAATTCAATGTTGAAACCTCAATGTGTGGAAGAAGCCAATGTCCTTTGATTAATTTATACTCAAAGATTTACACAAGGAACCTGGACAAGGCATAAAAGATATGAGCAATTCCTGTGGGATGTTTATAAGGAAGCCATGGATTACAAGGAAAAGCCATTAGGGGATCCATGGAAATCATGCAGAGTGAGGGAGCCCATGGTGGTCTCATCACATTTCACTGAGCGCAGGCATCAAGGCCTAACCCCACCAGTGCCTACACCCTCCACGTCGCCACGTCCTTCCCTTGGTGTATTCATTATCTATTTCCTCACATCAAGCTTCTCCAAGATTAGAAGCTTAGAACAATATATATGATGCCACAGGTCCTGTGAGTCAAGGAATTGGCAACAACCTAGAAGGACGTTTCTGGCTCAGGTTTGTTCGTGAGGTTGCAGTCAAGGTTTTGACCAGGAAATAGTCTATGAGGGCCTGACTGGGGCTGGTGGATCAGCTTCCAATGTGGCTGAGTTACAAGGCTGGTGGTAGGAGGCCTCAGGCCCTTGACACATGAACCTCTCCACAGGGCTCCTTGAGAGTCTTCACAACACAGCAACCACCTTCCCCCACAGTGAGCAATCTAAGAAAGCACGATGGAAATCCTCTGTGCTGCAGCGTCGGAAGTCACACGCGGCCATTTCCTTCATATCCTTAGTTTCACAAGTCAACTTTCTCCAGTGTGTACAAGGGCATGGACACCAGGGGTTGGGGATCATTTAGAGCGTCTTGGAGATGTGCTACCACCCCTGATCTGTCCCCATGAGACACAGAAACCTCACGCTGATGCAGAGCAGAGCAAACCCTGAAGGCCAGCAGGGGCGTTAGGAATCCCACCTGCCCACCATGGAATAGTCGCCTCGTGGCGAGAGGAGCATTTTCAGTCTGCACATCCAGATCTCTCACTCCTTTTATGATCCTCACTCTCTGGTTAAAATTTATGCACATGAGAATTACTCCCTGGAGTCGTATCCCAAAGAACCGTGCCTCACACTACAGAAGAGATTTCTCAAGAGTGCTTTTTACTAAGTGGGCTGTCTTCATCCCTGAGTGGCAAGTGAATTGTCAAGTCAGCATTTCCAATTGTCCAGTAGAATTTCCTGCCGTGGTAAAAACGTCCTCTGCCTACGCTCTCAGATATGGTAGCCACGAGACACATGAAGCCATTAAGCCATTGAAGTGCAGCAAGTGTGGCTAAGAAATAGAATTTTAAGTTTTACTTAATTTAATCAACTTACATTGAAATATAAATATCCACATTCTGCTAGCGGAGACCCAAGGACCCAAATTTGAAGAGAACCAAATAGAGGCAGGGCCAAAATTCAAACCCAAACACTCCCGTAAAACAAGGGACATTTTTATACACTCGTCTTTGCCTGTGTTCTTGTCTGTTTCCTCGTACCCACCCTAAACTGTAAACCATAAGAGTACAGGACCTTTCCACATCTTTATCTTTGTATCCCATGCTTGAAAAATAATCCCTGTGGGAATAAATGAAGAGCAAGCTATTATATTTTCATGCGTTTTTTATAAAGTTTTAAAATATTATTCACACATCTAATCTAGCCAAAAATCATACTCCACAATCTGATTGGGAGGAGATTCCACACGACTGGGTCACAGGTTCTCTGACCTTATCGTCTTACAACGTTATTCATCCATCAAAACAATCATTTGAACTGTGTGTTGATGTTTGTCTAAGACGGCAAAGCAGTAGCACAAGGAGGTGACACATCTTACATCCAGTGATGGCAGAAACAGGATTCAAAGCCAAAGGCTTCCGAATGGCTGAGAACATGCTCTTTTACCATGCAGTTCTCAAACTGGGGTGATTTTTGCTCTGCCAGGAGATATATGAATATGGCTGGAGTTTTGTGTGTGTGTGTGTGTGTGTGTGTGTGTGTGTGTGTCACAATATGGAGAGTAGGTTGTTACTGGCTTCTGATGTGTGGGGCTCAAGGATGCTTCTAAATGTCCTGCAGTGCACAGAACAGCCCCCTCCACAAGGAATACAGAAGTTCAGAAACCTTGATTTGAACTAAATCTCCTCCATGAAGTGATTGCAATGGATTATGAGATCATCCATCAAGACATGAGAGGAAAATATTATATTTTGAAAAGAAAAGAGAAGAACTCACGAAAGTCCAACTTGAGCCTCCAAGCGCAACACAGGAAGAATCAGCCCTCCTGGCTGGGATGGGTCGAGGGCAGACCCAGGACAGGGAGGCTCTGGGCAGTTTTGGTCTTACCTCCTTATGGGTCTGGAGCACCGTGTTCTTACTGCTGTCATAATCAGACTGACAACAGTAGTCGGCCTCGTCCTTGGGCTTCAGCCCAGAGATGGTCAGGGAGGCGGCACTGGAGGAGGTGTCAATGGAGCCAGAGAACCGAGCGGGAACCTCAGAGGGTCTTTCATCATCTTTGTAGATTACAGTGGTGAGGGCACTGCCCGGGCGCTGCTGGTAGCTGGGCACAATCCCCAGTGTTGCCGCTGCTGCGGGCGCAGGAGATGGTGACCTTCTGCCCAGGAGACCCCAACACAGAGCTGGGCTGAGTCAGCACAACCTCTGCCCAAGACCCTGCAATGAGGAAGGACACAGAGATCAGCGAAGACAGGACAGATCCCGTTCCAAGGGAGGAGGGAGAGGCCATCCTGCCAGATGACAGACAGGAGCCCTCCCGGAATGCCCTGCAGGCACCCACCTGTGCAGTGAGCGAGGAGGGTGAGGAGGAGTGGAGCCCAGGCCATGGTAGAGGTGCTCAGGCTCTGCTTCCTGAGCCCCACAGCCAGGCCTGGGCCCACCAACCTTTCTTATACGTCACCCTGATCCTGAGGGTGGGAGGTCTCCATGCCAATCTTACCCCTTATGAGGTTGTTTAAATCCCTCCTTCAGCCTTAGCCTTTATCAGGTTGATAACCTGATAAAAAGAAAGACTGTATGAGGGGGGATGTTATTCACCCCAGTGAGGTCACAGGAACACCTACAAGAGGTCTGGAAACAGCTGAGAAACTGGAGAGCATCGAGCAGGTGCATAGGCCACAGCGCCCTCTGGTGGAGGCATAACACACGTCCACCCTAGGCAGGTGCTGGTGCTCAGGACCCCCGCCCTGCCCCGTCTGCACCTCTCACGATTCCAGCCGTGAGTCCAAGGTGTCTCTGCACGGCATCCTATGATCAAACTACATTCAAACCTTCAAGCTCATCCAGATGGACCGCTTCTCCGGTCCAGACGTTTAGAGTCACTTTGTGTTAAAGGAGGTGATAAATACCAGCAGAATGCACTCTATTTGGAAGGAAATGGAGGCGAGGATGCTGCCCTCTCCAGGAGGGGACACGTGGGGCAAGTGTCTGAGCCATTCTCTGAAAGGAGCCTAGCTATTCAGACAAGAAGAAAGAGGAATCCTGGGATTGGGACCAGACTTCCCCCACCAGAAGGCACCAGGAAAGGAGAAAGAACCTGAGGAGGAAGTGAGGGGAGGGGCCATATGTGAATCAAGGGTCAATTCAATCATAGCCCATAATCAAGATATGCAATGAACATTTGAAATAAGGTATCAGAATGGAAAATCAGCAGGACCAGATGAATTTGAAAGAGCTTCGGAGAGACACTCTACAACGCTCGTGACCAACTGGATGTCTGGGTAGGGTAGAAAAAAAAGCCCATATACATAATCCGAGGTTTCTCATTTTGTGGACCAGTTGGATACTATTCATTTTACTTATTTTTTACTTTCAATAAATTAACTCTTTATTCACTTGAGATGCATTTAATAGCACTATGATACAGCAAGGACATTTGTGGGGGTTCTTATTTAAGCCTGAAAGCCAAAGTGCTGGGTAACAGTAACCTCCTTCAATTTTGTCTGCAGAGCACCTAAGAACTCAAGTAATACAGACACTATCATAAAGAAGCTTACCAAAAGGAACAATCCACCAGCAGGGAACCACCATCTGAACGTAAAATGTCTGGAAAATGGAATAGTTCTAAAGAATTATCATTTGACTACATCCAAGAACATAGGGCTAACTTTAAAAAGTTAATCCCAAAGACTTAAAAATCTATCAATTGTATGCAAGTCGACCTCCTGCAATATTAAAACTCCATTACCTTACATCATTTATGACTAAACAGTGAGCAAGGCAACGATAAACTTTTTCAAAAAACATGGAACTCTTCACGAATGTGTGTATCATCCTTATGCAGGGGCCATGCTAATCTTCTCTCTATTGTGCCAATTTTAGTACATGTCCTGCTGAAACGAGTACTCTAATTTTATTTTCATGTTGAATAGTTTGAGCCCAAGTCGCACCTTTCTATTAAAGCAATTATATTATCAGAATTGGTGATTCCGAAGTCAGATGAGGTTAAACAATATTTGGAGATTCTATGACCATAATGCTATGTTAAGAAAACATCAGTGACTTCCTTTGGTGTCATGGTCACAGCCAGTGTCACCACAGCTGTGGCTTGTCACCAACATCCTGAGGGGATGGACATGCTCTTCTGCAGCACAAGGTGAGTGAAAATGTAGATGGTATTTCCTCCTATCAGTGCTTACACACCCTGTCTTCCATCCACAGGCTCTATTCCTGTGCTTCAGCAGTGCCCCTCACCTCTGGCCCAGCTTCTTTTTTTTTTTTATTTTGTTCAAAATAAATAATATAAAATTTACTATATTAACCATTTTTAGGTGTACAGTTCAATAGCATTAGGCATATTGGCATTGCTGTGCAACAGATCTCCAGAAATTTTCATCTTGAAAAACTGAAACTCTATAGTCATTAAACAACAATTCTCCATTTTTTAAACATTTTTTAATTGAGTAATAGTCATTTTACAATGTTGTGTCAAATTCTAGTGTAGAGCACAATTTTTCAGTTATAGATGAACGTATATATATTCATTGTCACATTTTTTTTCGCTATGAGCTACCACAAGATCTTGTTTTATTTCCCTGTGCTATAGAATATAATCTTGTTTATCTATTCTGCGTTTTAAAATCCCAGTCTGTCCCTTCTCACCCCTCGCCCCCTTGGCAACCACAAGTTTGTATTCTATGTCTATGAGTCTGTTTCTGTTTTGTATTTATGTTTTGTTTTGTTTTGTTTTTAGATTCCTCATATGAGCAATCTCATACGGTATTTTTCTTTCTCTTTCTGGCTTACTTCACTTAGAATGACATTCTCCAGGAACATGCATGTTGCTGCAAATGGCGTTATGTTGTCAGTTTTTATGGCTGAATAGTATTCCATTGTATAAATATACCACCTCTTCTTTATCCAGTCATCTGTTGTTGGATATTTAGGCTGTTTCCATATCTTGGTTATTATAAATATTGCTGCTATGAACATTGGGGTGTAGGTGTCATTTTGAAGTAGGGTTCCTTCTGGATTTATGCCCAGGAGCGGGATTCCTGGGTCATATGGTAAGTCTATTCCTAGTCTTTTGAGGAATCTCCATACTGTTTTCCATAATGGCTTTCCTTGCTTCCCTCTCTCACTCTTAATGATTTAGATGTCTTCTTTCACAATTTTGTGTTTATTCTTTTTGTAATTCATGGCAGTTATCTCTTTTCCAGTTATGAGTTTCTCATTTTTCAGCATCCTACTTCTTTTCTATTTAGAATAGACCTGTCAATATTTCCTTTAGCATGGGTTTAGTGTTGCTAAACTCTTTTACTTTTTGCTTGTCTGTGAAGTTCTTTATCTCTCCTTCTATTCTAAAGGATAGCCTTGCTGGATAGAGTATCCTAGGCTGCATCTTTTTTTCATTCAGGACTTTGAATATATCTTGCCACTCCCTTCTGGCCTGTAGTGTTTGTGTAGAGAAATCAGCTGAGAGCCTTATGGGGGTTCCCTTGTAACTCACTCTTTGTTTTTCTCTTGCTGCCTTTAGGATCATTTCTTTATCCTTGACTCTGGCCATCTTGATTATGATATGTCTTGGTGTGGGTCTGTTTGGGTTCTTCCTGTTTGGGACCCTCTGAGCTTCCTGTACTTGGATATCTGATTCCTTTGGGTTTGGGAAGTTTTCAGTCATGACTTCTTCAAATACCTTTTCAATCCCCTTTGTTATTTCTTCCCCTTCTGGAACCCCTATTATGCGTAGATTGGCACACTTTATATTATCCCATAGGTCCCTTATATTGTTTCCATGGTTTTTTATTTGTTTTTCTTTCAGCTGTTCTGATTGATTGGGTGCTTTCTGTTGTCCTGTCTTGTGGGTCACTTATTCGTTCCTCTGCATTATCTAGCCTGCTTTGTACAGCCTTTAGGTCAGCTCTCATCTCAGCAAATGAGTTTACTAATTCTACTTGGTTCTTCTTTATAGCTTCTATTTCATTTTTGACATATTTTATATCTCCGAACACTGTTTATTTTAGTTCCTTCAGTACTTTGATCACTCCTTTTTTGAAATCTTGATCTAGTAGGCCATCAATGTCTATTTCCTTGATCGTGCTTTCAGGGGATTTCTCTTGATCTTTTAATTGGGAGTGGTTCCTCTGCTTCTTCATACTGCTCATATCTCTCTGGCATTGTGGCTTAAGGAGTATCAGTTATCTAGTTCTCCTGAAGACGCTGTGCTCTTAATGATTTTGAGAGGTCTTTGTGTCTTCGCCCTGTTTCACGAATTCAGCTTGCTGTTTCCAGAGGCCCTCTGTTGGCACCCTCGTCTGTGCTGCTCCCAGTGGCTGTCAGCTAGCAGATCACGCCCCCTCCCAACACGGGGTCAGGTGCTGAGCTCCTATCCAGTGGGCAAGCGAGTCACTCCTCCTCCCAATGCCGCAGTCAGATGCTGCACTCTGGGGAGGCAGTTGGGCGGATCATGCCCCCTCCCAGAACTGTGGTCAGGTGCTGCATTCCTGCCAAGAAAGCCAGTTGCCGCCCACCCTTTCCCAGCTCCGGTTTCTGCGCTGCTCTGTGCAGCTGCCCGCTCCACCTCGGGTCGGCGTTCCAAAGGCGGGCTCAGGGAAGACCGAGGAATGGCCCCGCCTCTGCTCCATGTCAAATCTCAGCTCCTTGTTTGCCTTGGCGGTGTGAGATCTCTGAGGTGCCAGGGCAGAAAGATCCTATCTGCCTCCAGCTGTAAACAAGTCTCAGTCCTGTCTAGGAGGTTGCGGATCCTCTGGGTGTAGATTCAGGTCTCGGCCCGCCTCCTCCCAGGCGCACGCACAGAAGGAGGTGGCGGCTGTGGCTGAGCCCCGCCTCTCTTCTCGCAAGAAGCGCCAATAATGGTGGTGCAGGTCTGAGGAGACAAAGGTTATGGCGCCCCTACCCCCAGAGCACACCAGCCATGTTGCTTTGCTTTTTTTGCAATTTATGGGGGACTGAGGTTGTTATGCTCCATATCCCCTCCCAGCCACAGTGCGCAGCCCCCTGCAGTCCCCTCGGGCTGCTTCAGTGCAGCTGCCCCAGTCCTCCGCCGGACTCGGGCAGCCTGTCCCAGCCCCAGCTGCTGAGTCGCGTCTTGGTCTGGGTGTTGCGGGGACCCTTTGTGCCCGTTTAACTCAGTTCTGTCAGTCAAGGGGTGCTCGGGCAGATCTGAGCCTTGGGGGTTCCCCCTCCATCCCACTGGCCTCTCTGTTGGAGAGGGGAGACCCAGAGAACGAGCACCAGTCCTCCTTTGCCGCTCCTGCCCTGCGGGACCCATCCTGCACTGTTTTACTTTTTCCTTCTTTTTTCCTTTTTTCCTACCAGATTTTGGCGTCTTTGTCTTTCAAAGAGGGCGATGTTCTGTCAGAGTTCGGCAGGTGCTCTGGTTGGCTGGGTGGGTCCGTGGATGTGAGTTTTGGTGTATTTGTGGGAGAGGGTGAGCTACAAGCATCCTTCTACTCCACCATCTTGCTTCTTCCGTCCAATTCTCCATTTTTCTATATCACTCAACCCCTGCAATCATCATTCTACTTTCTGTTTTTATGAATCTGACTACTTTAAATATTTCATATAAGTGAAATCATACACTTTTTGTCTTTTTGCAACTGTCCGAAATCACTTAGCATAATATCCTCTAGTCAACCATGTTGTAGCATGTGACAGGATTTCCTTCCTTCTTATGCTGAATAATATTCTGCTGTATATGTATAGACCACATTTAGTTTATCCACTCATCTGTCAATGGACATTTGGGCTGCTTCCTCCTCTTGACTATTGTGAAGAGTGCCCCTATGAATTGGGTGTGCAAATATATCTTTGGGATCCTGCTTTGAATTTGTTTAGATATAGATGAAGAAGTGGGATTGCTGGATCATATAATAATGCTATATTTAATTTCTGAGGAACTTCTACACAATTTTCCATAGTTGCTGCTGCGCCATTGTTCATGCCCACCAACAGTGCAGAGCTCCAATTTTTCTACATCCTTAAAAACATTTGTTATTGTGTTTGGTTTTTTTTTAATACTGGCCATCCTAATGGCTATGAGGTGAAATCTCATTGTTGTCTTGATGTGTATTTCTCTAATAATTATGATGTGGAGAATTTTTCATATGCTTATTGGACATTTATCATCTTTGGAAAAATGTCTTTTCAAGTCCTTTGTCCATTTTTAATTGAGTTATTTGTTATTTAATTGAGTTCTTGTTGTTGTTGAGTTGTAGTTTTTTAAATATATTTTGTACATTAACCTCTTATCATAAATCAACTATACTTCAATTAAAAAATAAAATAAAATAAAATAAATTTTAAATCCCTCTTACCAGATGTATGATTGGTGAGTATTTTCTTCTATTCTGTAGGTTGCTTTTTCAGTTTGATTTTGTCCTTTGATGGACAGAAGGTTTTAAATTGGATATAGTCCCATTTGTCTACTTTGGAGTTTCTTGCTTGTGCATTAGGCATCATATCTAAGAAATAATCAGCAAATACAATGTCATGAGGGTTATTCCCTATGTTTTATTCTAAAGATTTTATATTTTTAGGTCTTAGATTTAGGTCTTTAATTCATTTTGAGCTAATTTTTATATGATGTAAGGTAAGGGTCCAAATTCATTCTTTTGCCTGTGGATATCCAATTTTTCCATCACTGTTTGTTGAAAAGACTGTACTTTCCCCACTGAATGGTCTTGGCATGCTCTGTTGAAGATCATTTGACCATATATGTGAGAGTTTATATCTGGACTGTGTGTTATATCATATTGGTCTGTGTCTGTCGTTATAATAGTACCACACTGTTTTGATTAATGTAGCTTTGAAATATGTTTGAAATCAGGAAGTTTGAGACCTCCAACTTTTTTTTTCCCCCAATATCGTTTTGGCTATTCAGAGTCCCTTGTGATTCTATATGAAACTTATTTAATTTTATTTGTATGCAAGTACTAGGGATTGAACCCAGGACCTCATGCATGCTAAGCACACACTCTACCACTGTGCTATACCCACCCACCCCCTCACATGAATTTTAGATTGAATTTTTTTTGTTTCTGGAAAAAGGTCCACATTCTGGACCCTCACTATCATTCCCTCCTGGACCAGATTTGAGCAAAGACTCTATAGAGGAAAAGGATCTGACTCAAATCTGAAGCAATAAGAAAGCCAGACCCAGGAGCTCACAGGGTGATAAGGAGGCATCACAGGGTGAGGAGAAGTCATCACAGGTGGAGAAAAGTCACATATCAGTGAAGACGCAGTTTGCCCAAATCCCCTAGAGCAAGCTAAGTGGTTTATCAGCTGTCTAGCACAACTCCTGCACTCTGGACATCGCACAGCGCCCCCTGCTGACCACAGGAACCACATCCTCTGCTCTCTGTGGTAACACTTAGCACAAGGAGCAGTGTCCTTTTTGTGCTGTAATTTTTCCCTAGAGTCGGATGTCAGGTCATGAGCCAAGGGCAGAAAAAGTGGGGAGGGTGGTGGCTGATGACCCTGGTGAATGGTTACTTAAGGTCAGAGAGGTGGACCCTGTGAGCACATGAATCCAGCATCTCTAATTGGAATAGAAAAGAAAAATCTGTAAAATATATATATTTATTTATTTATTTATTTATTTATTTATTTATTCCCTTAGTTAAACTTTGTATTCCTTTTTACCGATTTTTACTGCATGTCACTGTATATATCTCTAAGTTGCCACAAATATATTGAAATGATAAATATTCTTTTACCAATTGTGTAGGTCCTGTCATTTTAATTCATTATTTTTAATGCTCCCGAATAGTACACACTATTGTCAGTTGGAACCCAGGACTTCTCTTTTCTTGGGCCAATTAAACGGTGCTCTGTGAGTTCCCCCAAGGGCTGGGGGAGCTCAGGGTTTGTGTCTTACTTCCCCACTGGCCTGAAACACTGTGAGCACTGAGGCTGCCGTCCCACACTGAGCAGTAATAATCAGCCTCATCCTCGGGTTGGAGCCCGGAGATGGTCTGGGAGGCCGTGCTGCCTGACCTGGAGCCAGAGAATCAAGTCTGAGGCACTTGTTGTAATACATTATAGTGGGGCAGGGTATAGCTCAGTGGTAGGGCACATTCTTAGCATGCACGAGGTCCTGGGTTAAACCCCCAGTACCTCCTCTCAAAATAAATAAACAAACCTAATCACCACTCTTCTGCTGAATAAATAAATAACTATTATAGTATAGTATAATAAAATAAACAGTAGTTCATAAATTGCTTATTATAGGTAATATGGTATGGTATAATATAAATTATACATTGTATTTTATATATATATAATATGATACAATAATGATGCCCTTGGGGATCCAAAGAAATAAAATTCTGAACCACAGAAGACCACAGAACCAAGCTAATTGTTTAAGAACCAGTAAATCTCAAGAAAAAGTGAGTAGGGCTCCCTGGCTTCTGCTGAATAATTCATAGAGCATCACCTACAACTCCACTGGTGCCCCTCCTCAGGGGGACACAGCTGCAAAGTCCCCAGTGGTGAGCAAAAGTCTCCACCTTCAGGTTGGGCTTCGTGCAACGGGGAGCAGCCAAGAGTGGACTACCCTCGATAAGCCCCAGAGCAGCCCCTGCTGGCTCAACTTGCACTCCCTCTCCCCCAGAGACCTGATCGCCCTGGAGTTTCCTCATCCTAACTGGGTTCCTGGAGTTTGCAATGCACTTTATTTTCATGACTCCAGTGTGCCAGACACTATTCCAGGCCTTAATGTTGCAACAATCAACACAGCCTCTTATTATGGGACTCTTTATATTTGGGTCTCCTGGAGGAGGTAGAGCTTGTTCTAGCTCTAAAGGGATAGTGAAAAGGACGTTGTAAGAAGAGGAACTAGAAAGCATGAAGCTTCTGCAGCATTTAAGGTCAGGTCATGGGACATCCAGGAAGCGGCAGAAGTCTGCTGTGTGTGCCAACTGCAGAAGGTGGGAAGGTGGGGAAAGGCAAGGCGGGCAAGGAGAGGACCAAGAGAGACACGGTGAGGGAGGGGAGGGGTGCTTTCTACAACAAGACCAGAGCTTACAAGTGGTGGCAAGAACATGGAGAACAGGGAACCCTTATGCACCACTGGTAGGACTGTAGATACAGCCCTTTGAAAACAGTATGGAGGCTCCTCAAAAAATTAAAAATAGAACTACCGTATGATCCAGCAATCCCACGTCTGGTTATATATCCGAGTCCTCAGAATCAGTATCACATGCTTTTAGGCTGATTCACATGTCGTCTGAACCTGTGACCCAGCCAACGGCACCGCCTGCCCTGACCCCGCCTCGTGCAGTGCTCATAGGGCCACCTCCCTGTCCTGCATGGGCCACCTGGGTCCTGATGTGACAAATAAAGCCTGATTCAGATACCTGTTCCAGAGAAGCATAGAGCTTTAGAACCCATGAAGTGCAAAATTATTTCCCTTCTAAGGAATATAATTCCTTGGTCAGGAATCTTTCCTGCTCTGTAAAGGACCCTCACCCCCATCCCCCGACTCCTTTTGGCCCCTTCACCTCTGTCCTTCTCCCCTTCTTGTCCCTTTCATCTCTCCCCGAGTCCTCACTCAGCCTGCTCAAATCTTCTTCAAGACCCTATCTTTCTACTCAGTGGACACCCTACTCTCCACCTCCAATTCTCATCCCATTTCTAGTCTCTCATTCCCTCACTCCCTCATTCCCACACTCCACTTAGTCCAGCATGGCTGCTGGAGGGCCAGTGTCTCAGTTTCAGAGAAGAGGTTTAAAGGTCCTCTTTCCCAGGAGCTGGCTCTGATAGTGCATTCCACCTGCTCAAGACTGATAATGATCAAGTCTAATGATCAACCAAGGGCTCGTATAAGGAAACGGCCGGCCGTGGGATGGAGAAATCTCCACCTGCAGCCATGGCCAGCACAGTAAGCCCCGGCACCGTGACTGAGACCCCAGACCCCCCTGAGATAACAGAGCGCATCCGAAATGCTGCTGACATCTCAGCCATTGTCATCTATTTTGTGGTGGTGATGGCTGTCGGGCTGTGGGTATGTAGGAGACCAGGGGGGTGTTCAGGGTGGGCACAAGGTTTGGGGGCGAAGTGTCCCAGGGAGGGAAAAGTGTCGGGTGATGAAGCAGAGAGAACATTACCAGCTGTTACAGATTTCACTGCTCTTCTCTCACAGCCATTTTCTCATGTGCGACACTGATAATGCTTACACGGAGCTAATTTATTCATTGTGTGAATGGGGCCAGCAGCGGGGCTTCAGACTTACTCTGTTTGGCATCTCCAGCACGTGGCATAATGAATAAAGATGTTTCATTACCCCCACGTGTTTTATTTCTTCTTGCTCACTTTCTAATTTAGTTGAGCTGGACGCTTAATTCATTTGCGTTTATTCTTTCTTTTAAGTAGTGAGCCTGAGGCTGCAAATTTTCTTCCAAGCACAGCGTTAGCGATGCCTCACACTGTTCTCATCAATGAAAATAAACAAAGCAATTAGGACAGAAGTGGAGGAATATGATTTCTTAAATTTTCTTGGTTTCTGTGAATCTGTGATTTTGAAGTCCTTTAAAAACTGGTGCTATAGCACAGTTTCCAGGATAATGCTTCTCTTTAGGGGTGCTGGGAAAGGTCACTTCCCTCAGCATTCTGGCCAGAGCATCTGCTGTGGTTTGACCCTCACAAGTCTTCCCTTCTGCTCAGGCAATGCTGAAGACCAACCGGGGCACAATTGGAGGCTTCTTCCTGGCTAGTCGAGAGGTGACCTGGGTGCCGGTGAGTGGGTCAGAGCTCCCTGGAGATAAATTTCCAGGTCATGTGTTTAAGGGAAAATAAAGAAAACATGGGGAATGCTGATCATTTCTGATGTGTATTGGCTGCCTACATGCTGGCGTCTCCTTTCCTAAACCCCTGACCTCAGGCCTCTGCACTGTCATTCCAGTAAATGATATGGCACCACCAATTAAGAGAGCAGGTGTAGTGTGACATTTGGGAAGACCCAGTTCAGCTCTGCGTCATGTGCTTTAACCCTGGCCTCATCAAGAATCTTCTGTCTCGGCTGCTCACGGTCCCCAGCACGTTCCTTCATCCATCCCAATCCTGAGCTAATGCTGCTGCCCTCCTTGTTTGGATGAGCGTCCCCCTCTCTGCTTCCCTCCTTCAACACCCAGTTCAAACCCTGCTTTATCAGAGACACCTCCCCCTGCACGACCACCTGCATGTCTAGTCCTCTGATCTGCGCAGTTGTGATGGTGGTTCTCAGTTCCCTGTGACGGTCAAATGATGATGCCTCTTTGACTCTTGTCCAGTTGGTGTCATCCTTGCTGGGTGTTGATTTCTGACCTCCTTGGCAAGAGTGCGATTGCAGCGGAAGGTGCATCTTCTTCTCTGAACCCATACTGTGTTTGAAATGGATATTTATTGGGGTGTCCCATCAGACAATGCCTTCTTAGGACTCTTTTTATGAAACATTCAAGGCTTAACCAAAACCATAGCTGCAAACCAGCTCAATCCCATCCCCTGCTCCCAAACAGAAATAGAAAAGGACAGAATAGAAAAGGTGGTCTTACAGAGGGCTGCAAAGGTGAAAACAGAAGAATGGGCACCGCAAGGGTCCCACCCCGCAATTCTGCTCTGTCAGCACTCGTGCTCACCCGTGCTCACTCAAGAGCTCCCTCTTGATTGTTGAGACTTTAGAACAGTAGACAAGGTGACAGAAGAGGAGGTGGATGTGAAGAGGGTCACTAGGGTCAGGACAATGGAGAGGAATTCCCTTCTACCCACCTTCGGAGCCCTTGAGGCTGATTGAAGGAACCAACGGAAGATCTGGCAGTTCTTGGCCAAGGACAGGCTCAACTCAGAGCATCTGGGTAGATTAATGTTCCTCTAAGGCAGGGGTCAGAGGCTTTTCCATAAAGTGCCAGATTGTAAGTATTTAGAGTTTATGGGCCACAGTCTATTGCAACCGCACAACTACCGTTGTAGCACGGAAGGATCCTTGTTAATATGTAAAATCAACACATGTAGCGTGTTCTAATAAAGCTGTCTACAGGCACTTGAAACTTGAATTTCATATAACTTCACATTTCCCAAAATATTATTCTTCTTTAGATATTTTTTTTACCATTCAAAAATATGGAAACATTCTTAGCTACCAACCGTGCAAAAACGTGACTGGCTAAATGTAGGCCACCAGTTGCAGTCTTCTGATTCCTGCCCTAAGAAGTGAGGGAAACATCTCAACGTTTACCTGCTTTCAAGAAGTCTGATTTGGGACCTTTACCTCTGATCTTCGTCTGTTCTCTTGGATTCCAGATGGGCGCCTCTCTCTTCGCCAGTAACATCGGCAGTGGCCACTTCGTAGGGCTGGAGGGGACGGGAGCGGCCTCGGGAATCGCCATTGCAGCATTTGAGTGGAATGTAAGTGACATCATAGGCTCTTCCCTTTACGTCAGAACTCTAGGTGTGTTTGTCTGGGTGTCTGTACAGGACAAACTCCTCTTTGGTTTGATGTCTATTTTTCCATCTCTTGTTTGAACCTCTCAGTGCCTTCCCTGTGTGGCCCCATTCTGCCTGGGCCATTCCAGTCACATTATTCCCCACCTCTGAAATTTCACTCAGGCAGTTCTTCCCACCAGGAATGTCATTTCTGTACGAGTCAATCCCCACTTCCACTTGACCTCCTTCAGGATCATTTTAGCTCTCACTTCTATCTCTCCTCCCTGAGCTATCACTGAATTAGATACAGGGGATTAAAAAAATGTAAAAGCAATGATCCCCTCTTCTGAGAAGCTTACATCCCAGTGGCAAGACAAATAAGCATTCACTACTGTATAAGAAGCACAAGGAGAGACGAGTTCTCACACAGGAGGGCATCCATCCTCAGTGATGAGAGGGGCTTGGCACGTGTCCAGAGGCTTTGTGGCACTGATGCCAGATGGATGCATAGAACCTGACCAAGGAAGTGACAGCGGAGTAAGGAGCGAATGATTTAGAGGTAGCAGGTAGAATCTACACCACTTTGTGATCACGTTCCTAATTGTTTTTCTGCCATCTTACCAGTGGAAGCTGTGTTCCTTTAATCAGACCCTAAGTTCTTTAAGCACAGCGACCATCTTCTCTCATGTCACTCACACCTCGCATCACCCAGCACTTGACTGGGCACATGCTATAAACATTTCTTGAGTTGCTTGAGCTTTTTTTGTTCTTTTCTCTTATCCTTTCTAGTGTTTGTACGTACATATGTGTGCATATCAGTCAGAGGGAGATGCTTATGTGGAAGGAAGTTGGATTATAGCAAAAGCATAAGTAGACTATTCCCTGGATAGACTCAGAAAATGACCTTGAGTCATCACAACACTGTGCCCCTCCCTTGCTGAAGATTTTGCCCCTACTTTTACTTTAGTAGTATCAGAGACTCCAGAACGGATCCAGTCTCCACACATACCCTGTGGTCTGAGTTCTGTTTTGATAGTGCCATGGACTCCAGAGACATGGACAAAATGCCCTTTGGCCCCAGTGGGTGTGATTATCAGGTTGCCAAGAGCCTGTCTCTTTTAGCCTGTGACCTTAGGATTCCATAATCTCTGTGAGACTCGGGTGACCCCTCCCATTAAACAGGAATAAATGTGCTTATCATCCCTGCCTCGCCTGGTGTTGCGAGAACAGTGTGAGCGATACATATTAAGACTCTTTGTAAACGTTGATATTGATGTAAGATTATATTATTATCATTATTATACATGGCAAGACTTGGTCAGTGGGAATATTCTGTCTCTGAATTTCTCTCTCACTGGTTTGTAACGCTGTACAATTCCTGCTATTCAAGAATTATTCCTTTTGGCAAAGACTACATGACCGTCCGATGGTCCATCAGGGCTCAGATCTCTTACCCTCTGTCCATTTCACCATACATCTTTTGTCACATCCTAAGCCCCAAGAAACAGTGGCCTCTGAATCATGGAAAGAGAGGGAAGGAATCCACGGTCTTGGGGTCCCAGGTGGTTGAGTGGGACAGGATCCAAGCAAACATTTGTATCTTCAGACTCAGAGGTCATGAAGAGAAAAGGTCCACAAGGCAGACCTCTCTAACTCCACGCTCTTTTCTTGGTTTCCTGTAGGCCTTGCTGCTCTTGCTGGTTCTAGGGTGGTTCTTTGTCCCCATATACATCAAGGCCGGGGTGAGTACCCACAGGTATTCCCTGGCACTTCTGTCAGGCACTCATTTATTCACCGTCTTTCTGCTCAGTCATGAAACCTGGGCAATGTCATTCGTCCCAGGGCTTCTGGGCTGACAGTTACATAAATCCACCAAGTGCTGCCACCGGATTGCTCTTGAAAAGGGCTGCAGCCAGCTGTCCTCTTGCTGACCCCTATTCTGATGGTTCCCATTTCCCCACCTTCTCAGCAACACATGTAATTTTCCTTCATTCCAATTTTTGCCATTCTGACATTTGTGAGGTAGTTTCTTTTGTTAATTAGGGGTAAGAAACACCACACCTCTGGTGGCTCCCCTTCAACCATCTGGGGCACTGCTCTGCCTCTCTGAGCCTAGTCCCACATTTATTCTTTCTGCAGCTGGTTCTCAGAGGGGTGCTATATCCTGGGATAATTTCTGGGATTACGGTGCCCAGGGGGCCAGCCTTCCAGCTTGTACCTCCGCAAGTCACTATATAGTCCCACTTTGCTCGTCCTGGGTCCCTTCTAGTGCCAGGCTTGAACAAGCTCTGTTGAAGGATGCTCTCCTGGGTGCAGATCCACACCACAGAACTCGTGCATGTGTTCTTGGACATGGCTTACCATCTTTGAGGGGGTTCCACACAGCCTCTGAGCCCCCAAGATTTCCCCTTCTTGTTTTTGATAATATTATACAAATACTTATTTAACATTCTTTTATGCTGGGGGAGATGAAATTATGATCTCAATCTGCTGTAAAGAAGCCAGAAATATGTATTTTTAAGCTACACATCACATAGCTGACCTCATATTTTGGCAATGATAACCTCAGATTTTTCTCTAAGTAGGGATTTAATGTGACTTTCTTCTTTCAAATAAAGATAACCACAAAAATATACACCCAAATGTACATTTACAATTTGTTCAATTATCAATTTATTATGCAACCATAATAAATTATGGTTCATTATTTATAAGTAATATTGATTTTACTAGACTGCAACATTATTGGTGAAAATAAAAATTGTTTGTTGCATGTCTACTATGCATTTGTGTTGTGGTATTTTACATCTACCTTCATTTTAAAGCCCCACTTTACAGATGAGAAAATGAGGTTCAGAGAGATAGGCATTTGCCAAACGTCACACGTCCAGTAAATGTCAGATCTAGGAACAGATCCCAAGATTGTCTCTGAGTTCATTTCAGCCTTGCTGCTTTCCCGAGGGACCATGCCTTTCTCATCTCTGTGAGAAACATGCCACACACAGTTACCTGCCCACAGGTGCTTAATAAATGTGGAGTGATCTTTATGTGCTGCGCTCTGAAGGTGCACCCTGCTGCAGTCTATCTTGCAGGTGATGACCATGCCGGAATATCTGAGGAAGCGATTTGGGGGGCAGCGAATCCAGATCTACCTCTCCATCCTCTCCCTGTTCATCTCTGTGGCTTTGAGAATCTCAGTGAGTTCCAGGCCCTCCTGGCCTTTTAGCTTCATGGGGTCGCTTTGATGGGGCTAGAGTACTAGGATCAGAGAGCCTGTAGGTCCAGCCCTACGGATGTCTCAGACTACCTGGGGTCTCTCTACCAAGTTTTTATGCAAAGAAAGAAGCTTCAGAGACCCTGCATTCATAGGGTACAAGAATTACAAGTCACAAGAGGCTCCAGAGTGGAAACTCACCCTTTCACTAAGGATATGAAAGAAATGGATGTCCAGAAAGAAAAAAATCTCTCCTTCAAGTAGCATGGCTATTAATAGCAGTAAACAAGGAGGTTTCTCTAGCCCCCACCTTCCCGCTGCACAATGACCTCTGTATTCTCTGTCAGAGCCAGTCCAAGTCTACAGTTTCCTTCTCAGCTTGATTATCTAACATGTAGACCAGAAGGAAAATGTCTTATTATATTGACTATCCTTAAATTGACACTGTCTTATCTAAGACTGCCCCTCTAAAACAGATGTCACAGCTAAGTGTTAAAAGGTTTATAAGTTTTCAAAAAGTTAAATCTCCTAGAGATAATTGTTGAGGAAAGAAGAAAGGAATGTGAAGACTCAGCAGCATGTGTAGAAAACAAAGAAAGAGTAACACATCTGCTCCTCCTGTGTCGCTAAGGAAATAGTCTCCTGCGAGTTTAGAGTCTAGGCAGCTTGTAAGAGTGGAGGCTGACCCTCTGTGGATCTGAGTCGTGACTGGAAACAAGCCAGCAGCTTAGATTAGGTGGCACAAGCCTTCCTGATGCAACGTGAGCATTTCCCAGCCCTTATTATAAATTGTTGAGCTCCACATTAGGGGGACAAGACTCCCGTGCACAAGGAGTTCACCACGTGGCTAGTGATAAAAGAATTACACATGAAATAGCACTCTATGAGACAATATATGCAAATATGTTAAAATGGGAGCTGGAATAGAGTGTGGGAACAAGTAAAGGAAGCGGGCTATGGACACCCAGGAAAGGGGATGGTGGTCTTGGTTGGGTGGAATTGGAATTGGGGGTCGTCCTCATTGGTGGGGGGTGTGGGCACTTAAGACCCAGGACAGGAAGGAGAGGATAACCCAAGGGAGGCAGAGGAGCGTGCAGGTATCCGGGGCTGGTGCTCACACGTGATCTCCCGTTCTCCTCTGCCTTCGATGTCTACAGCTTTATGGCCCCAAAGAGCATGAACAAGGTGCTGGAGCAGAATGGCCATGGCCAGAGGGGCCCCTGAGTGGGGCAGCCTCCTGGAGTGGCTGGTTCCTAGTGGCAGGGAGGGGATGGGATGTTGGGGAGCTGAGTGGAGCAGCAGGGATGGCCAAGAGCGAGTGTGTGGCTGTGCAGAGTCTGCTGCGGTCAGCTGGGAAGATTCAGTGGTGGGAGTCCATTCTTACCTACAAGGTTATGTTTGAAGTGATATTCGTAATCTTAGACACGACCTTTTGTGTACTATTACACTCTGATAACAGACGCTGTCCTGGTTACTTATTAAGTAGATCAACAATTTCCACAGTCCTCCCCTGCCCCAGGTTTTAAGAAGATCACCTTGTTCACTGGTTCTCAAACTCCAATAATACATATACTGAGAATTATTATACATATTCAGTCAGACGTCATGCGCTTTTAGCCCTATTTCAACTTGTTATGCTTTAAAAACATCAATATTCTTTTAGAAAACCACACTGTAAATTTTTAAATTGGAATTAACTTTGCTACAACTAATGTGCAACCTATAGACCTTATTCAGATATGGCATATTCAGATATTCAGATATTCAGATTTGACTGTCCTTTAATAGCAAAAGAAAATCCTGGATCACGAAAAGCTTCCTTTTATGAGAAATATTTTATAATTATTGTGAATGGAATTAATTCCATTGAACTGTACACATTAAAATGGCTAAAATGGCAAATTTTATTTTATGTACATATATATTTACCATAATAAAAAGTCGTTAGTAATATAATCCGCTTACTTACAATTTCAAGACCACCAGTTTAATGCCTAAATTGTACTATGTAAGAGAAACCAAAGTCAAGGAATTCATAATACGATAATGTGTGTTTCAATATGTAAATATTTATGCATGAATACACAAGTTCTAAATCTGTCGTGAAACAATTGTGCCCTTCCCATTTAGATCGGTATGCAGGTATGTTTTATGGCGACTCAAAAACACTGAGTGGCATCTCAATAGGTGATCTCTTTTCTGAAATGGTAAATAATTTTTCGTAACTATCCAATTTTGTGAAAAGTCCAGTCTTCCCTCAATTTACACAGTAGTTGCACTCCTTGCAAACCCAGGGATAACAAAGTTGCAGCACGTACTTTGTGTTTGTAACACAGAGTTAGGTCCTAGGCTCAGATCATCAAGAACAGGCTTTTCACCAACACGAATGTTTGGTGAGATGATAAAACATCAGGTTTCAGTTCAAATTTTATGGTGGGGGAGGGAGCAACCATCTTCAGTTACATCCCTTCCAGACCCAAGTTCTACAAAGAAAGCGATCTCTGATTCTTCGGATTCTGAACCCTATCACTTACCCATTTCCTTCACCTCACTCATGCTTTCCTTTCTCTTAGAGTCCATGATCCATCCTTATAATCATGCTTCAGCACAAGGACTCAATCTCTTTGCCTACCTCCCCTTTCATTGATCTTCCCTGGCAAAAAGTCCAACCCCTATTCTATGCCTGTACCCAGAGATTTTATGTCCATGATTCTAACATGCTTGTTTGCTATTTCTCAGGTTTTTGTTTTGTTTTGGGTTTGGTTTTGGGTTTTGATATGGAGCCTGGGAGGATCAAAGTTAAAGGGACAGAGCCAAGCACCAGTTGAGTTGAAGAAAGATTGGGGAAGCTGAGAAGCACACCTGGGGGCTACAGGGGTCCAGGCAGAGCTGGGTGGACGTGATCTTGCATTCAGGGTCCCTCTACAGGACTCCCTGCTGGCTTCTAAACCTCAACCAATAGTCCTTTTGTGTTTATGATTTTTCCTCTGGTCCTCTCAATGACGATTCTAAACTGTCCACAACGTTTTTAGCTCCTGGACCTCTGCCTCTTATCAGAAAGTCTCATCACTTTGCTTAGAAAATTTAGGCGTGAACCAACTACTCATTCCCTCTCCACCCAAGTAACTTTATTCTTTCCTTCTTCCCACCACTCTTTTTTGTCAAAGTCAACCCCTCAATCTCTGCCTAATTTTGATCCCATCCCACCTCAACATCTCTGGCTATTTGCTTCATGGTTACTCTCCCCCCAGTCCTGCTTTACCTCTTACTTTCTACTACCCAGAATGTGCTCAGGTATCTTCCTTCCTGACAATAACCATTGCTCTATTCTCTGTCTCCTCTATCTACTCTTCTGGTCTTTATCGTGGGTTCTCTGCTGACCATCATGGAAGAGCAGGCCATACAAGCTGTAGTGTAGACATTTCTCAGCTTTTGCTCACTCGCTCATTATTCCTCTCGATGGTCAGTCCAATAATTGGTTCTCTGAGGATGAGATCTGGCTTCCGAGGAGTTCATAATTGGATTGCAGAGATGACATGTATAGCTGCAGTAAATATTAGTGGGAAGTCATCAGGGAAGAGCTAAGTGATGTAGCGCATGTTTCTTTTCCACCCTGACTGTTTCCTTTTCAGTCGGACATATTTTCTGGAGCCATATTCATCAAGCTGGCCTTGGGACTGGACCTTTATCTGGCGATCTTCATCCTCTTGGCTATCACTGCCATTTACACAATCACTGGTGAGTGTGTTGCATGTTTAGCTCAGTCATGCTATCTTCTGCTGGTCTCACCCCAAGCTGCAATTAGCATCCTCGGTGTTAGCCTTGTCACTGCCATGGCAAGGATATCCTTGTGTTCCCATTGTGAGATTCAAGCACAGACCCAGAAACACAACTAGAGCAAAGAAAACAGAATCTTCTGTGTTAGGTATGAGCACCTAATGATGTGGTGAGTGGGAGGAGGAAATGGTGATTTGGCCCAGCTTTGTGTTTGGAACCCAGAGTGGCATTTGGAATCCAGCATATCATACACATGGGAGGTCAGGTTGAAATAGCGGCTTAGACCTGAGACTGGAAAAATCTAAGGCAGGCCCCAAGGGAATACCTGATGCCAGGGCACAAGTTGTGGACTATGAATGGCAGAATCAGGAAAGGAAGATTGAAGTAGCAGGTTAGTTGTGGGAGAAGGTGTGGTAATAGTTCAAGCAAGATTTTGTGAAACAGATACGTTAGTGTAGTGCCTCATGCTTACTAACTTATGAAAATGAAACTGTACCTGCTCGGTTGGAAAAAAAATAAAGAAAAAATAATGGCTGGAGCAACCAACACAGTCCTGGAGCCATTTTTATAACACTGGATACATGTTTCAGAATAAATGAGAGAAAACAGCACGAATCTCCTATTTTCAGGATTTGTTTTGTTTCCCCATGACACTCTCATAAAGGAAATGTCTTGCTGACCGAGACTCCAGTGAGCCTTGAGTTGAAAGAGGAGTTGTTGTTTGGACAACACTGCAGCAAAACACAAGTCAACAACTATATCTGGTTCTCAACTAATGGAACAATCATATGTTCCAACACTAGAGCAGAAACGGCGTTGCCCAGTTTTTGGAGAGCAAGCATTCTATGTTAAATGGAGTGAATTGACGGATTGTTAAGGGAAACGTTCCGGATATTAAAACTTTGCCTTTTCCCCTATTTAATATTCAAAAATTCACACAAAGATGGAACCCCACTATAATTCATAGAAACTTTGAGTCAAGGAGGGAGACCACTAAAGAGATAATGATGCCAAGAGGAGCTTGTGGCCCTGCCAGGAGACTCTGATATGCTTTTTGCAGAGTTATTTCCAGAGTTTAGGTGGAGGATGGCAAATAGATGAAGACACTTGGATAGAATGTCCTGGTTCTTTTCTTTCTCTTCACAGGGGGCTTGGCCTCGGTGATTTACACAGACACCCTCCAGACAGTCATCATGCTGATAGGCTCTTTTATTCTTATGGGGTTTGGTAAGTGATAACAGTGTGAGCAATGCCTTGGGGCCAGAAATCAATCAGTCTGCCTGCTCTTCACTGCTGCCTCCCAGATCTATCTGGTCATATTTTCCAATCACTGATACAATTCACATCATTGAAATGTCTGCTTACATTGCTGTAGTATTATCTTAGTGTGAGGAAATGAGGGGGAAGAACTTTACCTCCTTTAAGAAATTATTGCTTAGATAAATTATTTTGTTTAATCTTTATATCTTTGTGTTGAGAATGGACAAGATTAGTACTATAGGGTCAATGATTTTATGAAAATATTGTGCATTGGATTCAATGCACAGAAACCCTTCATTTACATAGAATTTTCATAGGTCTCCCATGTATTTTTGTTACCAGCCATATTTCCCTCACCTGAACAATTTCCTCCACTCGGTTGAGTTTCTGCCTTACACATTCATTTCACATATAATCCCAGCATGATATTTGGCACACACAAACATGTCGGTGCTCAGTTAAATAACTAACGAAGAAGAAAAGTAAACTGTCAACTTCAACTCTACAAACGTAGAGTTGTAATGTCTACTTCTCTACAAATTCACTCTGATGAATTTTGCATCATTTGAACCTACACTAACTTGTCCCAAATGCCTGGGCTCATCTTTCTAGGGTCTCTGTCCATTATGGTGGTTTTCTACACCTGAGTAGCTTTTCCAGACCCTCCCGGTGGGCTGAGCTTCACCATTTCCCCTCATCACACATAATCTGCTGCCTCCAATTTCTGCTCCTTATCCTTCCAAACTTTAATTTTAACATATGTGGAATACAGTATTACCCCAGAAAACCAGAGTGTGCATAAGATCGGACCAGCCAGGCTTTATATGAGGAAGAGAGACCATGGCTTCTGGCCCTTTCAGATGAGTTGTGGCTTTCTGATGGCTAATTCTGTTAGGCTCACTCTGTTAGCTTATCTTCAGGTTTGTTTCTGCTACGGATGGTCGTGGAACATTAGTATCAGTCTGTTGGATAACAGTTTAATTTTTACCACAAGGCTAGACAGTAAATCAAAGTTTTCAAGAACATCATAAGAAGAAAAGCTGAAGAGTGATTTGCTTTATGTACTTTGTGAAGGTAAATCTGATAACATGACCAGTGCCAGTATAGGTACTAGAAAGACATGGATCCTGGGAGAAGGACACTGAAGATTTGACCAGGGTGTTTGGGTACCTCTACCACATAGGAATAACTATAAACACGAGGTGCTTTAGATTTCTGTGAAACATTTCATTTTATCCAATGCCTTATAGCTTTTGCCGAAGTCGGAGGCTATGAGAGTTTTTCAGAGAAGTACATGAATGCCATCCCATCAATAGTCGAGGGGGACAACCTGACAATCAGCCCCAAGTGTTACACTCCCAAGGGAGACTCCGTCCATATTTTCCGAGATGCTGTCACCGGGGATATTCCATGGCCAGGAACGATATTTGGAATGACCGTCGTAGCTGTGTGGTACTGGTGCACTGATCAGGTGAAGTAAGTGTGTGTGTGTGTGTGTGTGTGTGTGTGTGTGTGTGTGTGTGTGTGTGTGTCTGAATATAGTTCTTTCGCTTCTCATAGAAAAGCATTTATTTTCTACTTTATACACACAAGTGTACATCATTTGAAGAGTGAAATGTTTCTACAAGGCTTATTATGAAAAATGGCTGTCTGGTGCCCCAACTCTCTACCCTATTTCTTGTCTCTCAAAGGCAAACACTTCCAGCTCCTTCAGTTAAGTACTTCGGTATGTATTTCTGTTCTCTAAATCCTTGTACTCAGTGTATGGTTTGTAAACTGTTGGCATGGATTTCACCTTGGAGCTCATTAGAAATAACTGCTCCGAGATGCTACCCACACCCATTGAATTAGAATTTGCTCATAAACCTGATTCCTGGGTGATTCAAATAAATGCTTGTATTGCTTCCTCTTGGCTTTCCAGTTTTAGGATTCTTCTATTGGCTTCCCATAACGAGAGACGAGGGTTTAGCTCTTTCAACCTTCCACGCTCAGTCCCCCACAAGCACATCTCCTGTTCTTCCAGCCTCCTTTAGGTCTTATTCACAGTCTTCATTAGGAATCTGCATTCAATGCTTCTATTTTTGTGACTGCATGAATGTAACACAGCTGAGCTGCATGATATTCTCTGATTGGTCTTTCTTTAGCTTTTTCTTTTCTGTAGAATAAATAATTCTTAATTTTTTGTTGTAAATTTTCTTGGTAATTATTCATCATTCAATAACAAACCCTCTGCAAATTGCCTTAATCTCCCCCTTAATACTTGTAAACACATCAAGTATCCTGCCAGCTCTTTCCCTTGCTTTCTCCCAGAGCCGTTCACCTCTCACAAACTCTCTGGTTGTCCTCTGTGCTTGGTGCCCAGCCTAACCAAGAACCCCTTCGCTACCATATCTGGGATTCCCTTTGCTTCATTCTTGGGTTATAGTTCCTATTTCCAGTATTCCACATCATCGTCTTTCTTGGTTTACTCCTTCTTTCAGGGCAGTTGAATTCTCCAGTAAGTTCCTGAGAAAGATAGATGATAAATTTGTTGTGAATTTGCGTGTTTGAAAATGTCTTCACTCCAATTCTTCCATAATTGATCCTCTGGCTATGTGCACATTCGTGGGTTGCAAATAATTTCCCCAAAGTCACAAGTACATTGTATTTTGACTTGCATCATCATTGTTGAGAAGCCTGAAATTATTCTTGATCTGTTGGATGTGACCCATCTTTTCTCTCTGGACACTTGTCTTTCCATTGTCCTCAATGTTTTGAAATTTCACCAGAATGTGCTATGGTGTGTGGATCTATGTTTGTCCATTACGATGGGCCACTTGGATAATTTGGGGGATTCTTTGTTTAATTTCTTCCGTTTTGTTTTCTTGTATTTGGGACCTTCTGTTTTTGAGTGTTGGTCATCCTCAGCTGGTTCTCTATGTTTTTACCTTTTCTCCCCATCTTCCATCTCTTGGTCTTTTGCTCTGCTTTCCAGGAGACTTTCTTAATTTTATCCTCCAGTTTTTCTGTCTTTGTGTCTATAACTTCCAAGATCTTATTTTTTTGTTTTCTGGAAGTTCCTTTTTATAGCATATGAGTTTGTTTTGGTTTGGTTTTCTGAAGTTTTCTTCTCCCTAAACAGTCTCTCTCAATTCAAACTTATAATTTCACAATTTCACAATTTTAGCCCACTTTGAAGCAATGATCATATGTGATGTCAGTGTTAGTTTTCTTTTTCTATACATAATAAACTGATTTTCTCAACATATCTACCTACCAAAGAATGCATCCTTTCACCGTTAATTTGTGGAACCATCTTTATCATTTATATTTTGCCTCTGTCCACTTAACTTGCTTCTTATAAGTGGCCTCACATTCCTCCTTAGATCTAGTACCTGAACCTGCTTGTCTGCTGACAGGGCCCCTCTCCTCACCTGTAATTTTTGTTGTCCCTCCAACCATCTGCTTCTAGCCTTCTGTCTACAAATATCACCTGTTCCCCCAGCATTAAATGACACTCTGCTAACCCTAATAGATTTGTCTCTCCAAAGAGAATTAAACAGAAGAAGACATCCTTGTTTTATGACATTGCTTGAGAAGAAAAGTGCCAAAAAGTTATGACATTACCATTAAAAATCTTGCTTTGCTAGAAATCACACAACTTAGGTAGAAATTATGAAGTTATATGCATTCATTTTTCCAGGACCATCATATATGTTTCATAACTTGATGAGGTCCTCAGAATAATCTAAAGAAATCTGTATATGATCGTTTTAGTGTTCTATTCTGATGGCTGCCTGACTCTGGTGTATCCATGCCAATGGGCTTGACTTCCCCAAAGGGGACACATGTCTGACAACTGTAGAGAGCTACTGATGCATGTGGGCCTGTTTAGTGCCTACAATATCGAAGGCACAACTTAAATACACAACTTGTGACAAAGATCAGGAGTGACAGCCTTGTACCTGAAGGAGCACATCATTGTTGCAATGCAGCCTGGGAGCTATAAACATATTTTAATAGTCATGATGAGTATTGACTTCTATGTACTGAGAGTCTTACAAACATACCAAATATTCAGAATGCCCTACAAAAGAACCCTACTTATAGATGAGAAAACTGAGATTCACAGGAGTCATATACTCATGTAAGAGGAGCTGTGGTTCAAGTTCTGATTTTACTCTGAAGCCTGTTATTTTCCACTAGTCATGACTCTGTTTCTTAGTGTAACAGTAATTCCCCAAAAGAGGCACTCCCCCTTCTTTGAGGGAACAATCCTCTGATTGGTCCATGACTATATCTTGTTTCCCTGGCAGGTCATTGTGCAGCGCTGCCTATCAGGCAAGAACATGTCTCACGTGAAGGCCGCCTGCATCACGTGTGGGTACCTGAAGCTGCTGCCCATGTTCCTCATGGTGATGCCAGGGATGATCAGCCGCATCCTGTACACAGGCAAGTCATGGATCCATAAATCCTCTTTTTATTATTCCTGAGCTCTGAGCAGTGGTTTTCAGATGTATCAAAACTTTGACAAACTAGAAAATCCATTACATATGGAAGTAAAAACAGAATCCCAAGTGGAGAGAATAGGTTGTGCAGAGGGTGAGAAGCAGGACATTTTGGCATATTTGACATTCTGTGCCTGTCTCCTTGCAGACATTTGAGTCTGTGAATCCAGTTTTCATGAGCAACTTGGATTTATGCTAAAGGGTAGTGCAAGAGTATGAGATAGATCTGGGGAAATACGAGCTGAGTGAGCTGTGATGACTGGGTGCAAGACATCTCCAGCTGAGAAAGTCTTTGAGATGCAGTGTCCCTTCTTGGTCCTTCCAGAATGATTGGAGAGCTGGACCGACCTTCACTGCTTTAGAATTGCATTGAAAATCTTCCTTAAGAAATCAACTTGCTTTCTTTATTATGAAGGGTGAAGGAAATAGAGCCAAATATTTCTTGGCTAATCAAGGCTTCTGGTTTCTAGTGGGCAGTCTATCAGATGACACTCATCCACTTCATGTTTCCTTAATTGGGCACTAATTTACTTAGCTGAAATCTTGCTAAGATGAACATCAAATGACTAACATCATTTCTTACTGCAACACTGCAGTGTCTAACAATAAAGTACAGACATCCAACAAGTAGGGAATAGCCAAGGAAGTTATTGTATACTTTCTTTATAGAAAATTGCACAGAAGAGACTGAAGACTATCTCAAAACTTGGGAAAATGCTGAAGCTATTATGTTAAATGTAAAAAGCAGACTACAGAATATTATCTTAAAAATTACTACAGTTATGCAAAAAAGATATTTCTTGGTGGAAAAGGACTCAAAAGGAATATTTTAAAAATTAAAAGAAGATAAGGTGCTGATGTGTTAGTATTTTGATGGGTTTTTTTTTTTAAGTTCTGCTATGTGTTGTCATAATATTATTTAAGCCAAAAAACTGCCAAGATACTGTGCAAATGCCACGATGAAGTGAGACATTATCCCACATGGGGCAGTCACAGATCACATCTCTTCTTAGGTGTAGGTGGAAAAACACTGGGCTAAGTGACTGGACACAAGACTAACTTCCTGGGTGTTGTTGTCATGGGGGAATGTGGTCTCATCTCTGGAGCTCTGTACTCCTTGGAGGATTTATGCTCTTGCAGCTTTTTTGGAGGATGGATCAGCTCCCTCTGTCTGCTCTAACACTCTAGCTGGGCCACATCCTAAAAAAGAACTCTGCCTCTTGGGTCAGTGCACAGGGAGCTACAGATGTGAGATACTTAGGAAGTCATATTTTGGGCAAAGAGGGGCCGTATCTAAAGTGTGGAATTCAAAGCTGAATCTCCAATTTCCAGGCAAACTTCATTCCTCTCACCCATGTTCTTACAAATTGCCTCTTATGTCCAAATGGTTGTAGATCTTACCTGTTTGGGCCCCACTCACTGAACCCATTTATCTGAATCCCTCCTCAGAGAAGGTGGCCTGTGTCGTGCCTTCTGAATGTGTGAAACACTGTGGCACTGAAGTTGGCTGCACTAACTATGCTTACCCAATGCTGGTGATGGAACTGATGCCTAACGGTAAGGAAATGTCCATGCTCTGATGACTGGATAAAGAAAACATGGTGATAGGTAGAGATGGGTAGATGGATAGGTAGAGGTATAGATAAGGGAACGGCACTCAATCTTAAAAAAAGAGAAGGAAATCCTGCCATTTGCAACAACATAGATGAAGCTGGAGGACATTTTGCTGAGTGAAATAAATCAGGCACTGAAACACAAATACTGCATGACATCACTTATAAGTGGAATCTAAAAAAGTCGAACTCCCAGAAGCAGAGAGTAGAATGGTGGTTGCCAGGGGCTTGAGGGGTGGCGGATATGGGAAGATGTTGGTGAAAGGGCACAGATTGTCTGTTACAAGGTAAGTGCTGGAGACCTAAAGTAGAGCATGGAAACTGTAGTTAATAATAACGTCCTGTTTACTTGAAATTTGCTAAGAGATTAGATCTCAAGTATTATCACCACAAAACAGGGATATGGAACTATGTGAGGTAGCTGGTATGTTAATTAGCCTGATTGTGGTAATCACTTCACACCATGTTGTACACTTTAAATATTTACAATTGTTATTTGTCAATCATACCTCGATAAAACTGGAGAAAAATCTTCATGCTGGGACTGCCTCAGAGGCCAGGTCTATAGATGGGGCAGGAAAAATGGTTATGGTATAATCCTTAAAAATTCTTACTTCCATTAATTCAATTGTCATCATCAAACATCTCTTGAGCACCTTTCATAGGCTGCCAGCCCTGCTCTTGGCCTGGGGGATGCAGAGATGAATGCAAATATAATTCCTGTTAGAAGAATTGTTACTCCTCTGGACTCAAGACTATCTACCAAGACAATCAAAAGCATTTAAATGATGGATTTATCAATTAAAGAGTTGCATAGCAGTAAATTCAGAGGACTAGAGATTAATGATTTATCCTTTCTTTAGACCAGTAACATCAATCTATTCAACTTACAACTGTTTATTAAGTGCCTTCTATGTGCCAGACATGTCCCTGGTGCTCAGAAAACATCACTGAAGTGGGCACAAAATACCCCATCCCTTAAAACTCTCGTTCTAGCTTCATGAGATAGAAAATAAACCACACATGTGAAATGAGTAAGTTATTAGGATGCTAGAAGGTGATCTATGGTGATCAAAATGAGAGCGAGCGAAGGGACTCAGTAGTGACCAGGTGATCCTGCACCTTAGGCCCATCAAAGGTTGGCTAACACTTCTGTGACCTTTCTCCTCCCTGACCCACATAAGTGTTGTCAGGAGGAAGGGAGCATGACCCACAAGTGACATCACCCATCCACCCACTTCGCACTTTGTCCTGGGAGGTCTAGGGGCATTACTAGTCGGCAGAGGGAACTGAAGGGTAAAGTTGCCAAAATATTTCAAAATGCTTTGCTTTGACCACCAAAGACTTTTTCCACAGAACCACCTACTGGGTGTTTCCCTCTCCAGTTCCTTAACTCATCAGGAAGCCAAGAGTTCCTCTCCAAAGAAAGATGGTAGAACACTGTTTCTCCTCCTTCAAATTTAAGTTCTAGCAAATCATCTCTAAGTTTATATTTATAACTAAAATTCTATGCTGGATTATCCTCAGATCAGCAGGAAATATGCAGGAAGGGCCACATGATGGCATGTGCTGACAGGCACAGTTAGTAAATGTTCCAGGTGGCACTTCATCTTTGAATGACTCTCGGGTTTGACAAGGCCTTCGTAGTTCTTGGCGTCTGGTTCCTAACTAGTGATTGCCCCCTCTCCCGGCCCCAGGACTGCGAGGCCTGATGCTGTCGGTCATGTTGGCCTCTCTCATGAGCTCCTTGACCTCCATCTTCAACAGTGCCAGCACCCTCTTCACCATGGATCTCTACACCAAGATTAGGAAGCAGGCATCCGAGAAAGAGCTCCTTATAGCTGGACGGTGAGAGATTCCTGGCTTCTGTCTAAAATTTCTCTGGAAAAGGGCAGAGATAGAAACGGACTAGAGCCTGCTCATCGTTGGGTTCAGTGAAAAGGATCACACAGTTCTAGAGTGCGGGTTAGAGACATTAGAGAACGTTTAATCCAACTTTATCTCTTTCTAGATACAAAACTTGGGGCCATACTTTTAAATAGTTGCTTTTTCAGATTTTCAGATACCTCTGACTATTTCTTATTTCTTCCTCTCCTCACACCTTCTTCCAACCACATTCCATGAAATTCCATCAGTGGTTTTCATGGGGTATAAACTTCCCACTTCCTCTGATAGACTAACGCGTTGTCTCTAGAAGTTTCCGTGTATATCACATGAAGGCAGTAACAGATTAAACCATCCACTCACTATTACAGAGGAGTTTATCTACTGCATTCATTAAGAAATGGGGGTGTCAAGAGAAACTAACCACCTATATAAAAGACTGTGCATTGCTGAAGACAGTTGCAATTCCTTTAGTAAATGAAGCACTTGAGGGGAAAATTCCAAGGGCTCACTTGGTCCAGATTTTGACTCTGAACAAATGCTACAGGGGAGGAAGAACAGTAAGACATCTGTGTTTTGTGGTGGAGAGAGTATGGGACTAGAACTCAGCAGGCCCAAGATGCAGAAGTCCTCTAAGAGGTATATGGTCTTGGGCGTCAGTCTCCTTTAAATCTCAATGATAAATTAACAAGTTTTTTTTTTCCTCTCCTTATTAAATGTCTACTATCTCCCAGAATAAACATATGAAAAAGAACACATATATCATAAATAATTCCCTGCTTTGTGGGGTTTATTCCTTTGTGGGGAAGATAGATTGGTGGGCCAAATCACAGACACTAGTGTTGCTTATATTCTGTAAAAGGAGCTTGTTTTTCAAAGAAAAAAAGCATAAGTAGTTTCCAGTAATCATGCCTTTGCTTTAAAGCCATAACATAAAGTGTTGTTGAGCAATCACAGCAGTGTTAAATGTTAATAAATAGAACGATGACTACACAGTTACGTTTCTTTCACATCCAGTGCAGTTATGTATAACTGCAGTCTAAAAGCATAAAATAATGTGATTAGGATTAGAGCTAGCAGAGATCTGCAAGGACTGTGGGACCCACCAAGCTCCTGTTCCTCGAGAAATTTGGTCCCAAATGAGCAATTTCAACTGATCCAACTCCTAAGAATCTAGCTTTACCAATAAATATATTCTGTACCTGATAACAAAAAGTGTTAGGTAGAAAAGCAAAACAGGATTAAAGGCTGGTGGCTACTTCAGACAGATGCTCAGGGAGTCCTCTCTTGAAGAAGTGACATTTGAGCACAACCCTGGAGGAAGTGTGGGAGTGAGTCCCGTAGCTCTGTGAGGACAGAGGAGTAAGTGCTGTATTTTTACAACAATCACACGTGTGGTGTGTGTGAGGACGGCGAAGGGTGAGGTTGGTACACGAGGAGCAACTGGGAGAGAGAGAGGAAACACAGTCAGGAAGGTAAAGGGAGGTGAGGTAGAGCAGAGCCACTTAGGCCACAACAAGACTTTGGCTTTTATTCTGTATGTGATAGAAATCAACCAAAGAGGGCAAGGGAGACACGTGATTTGCTTTCCAATGATGATAACAAGGACAGCAAGTGTTATTGACTGAATCCTTACTGCCTTCTAGGCAGACTTTCCATGGTTTATTACATTTAGTTATTGCAAGGTTGCAGAGGTTTTGTAAAGATTAAATGAGACAACTGTGGCTCAGTCTCCTGCCCAAATACTTTGCCCCCTCTCCTCCCAATCCCCACCTCTCTGTTTCAGCAGGGGCACACAGAGAAATGATAGCCTTTTATAGAAAGTCCAGTAAATTATGTTTGTTTGCTTACTTACACAACAGGCATAAGAATATTGTGGAGTTTAGAAAAGTGAATCAGTCATGTTCCCTGGACCCTGGGAGCCTCTAATAGGTTTTTACTACTTATCAATATTTTAACCAATTTTTTCATATTTCCTCAAGTAGTAAAATTCAGAAGTTAGCATTTCTGGCCAATTCACTCAGCATTCTGGGATAGAGGATGTTTCCATTCTAACCTATGCAAACTGAGTTTCTCTCAAGCTAGTGGGACAAAAGATCAAAAGGGAGTCTGCTTTCTTTATCATACAAAGAATTGCTTATTAAAGGAAATAGTGTGCTGTATTTTTAATTTATATATTGCATAAATCAGATTAGGGAATTATTAATCGATTGTCGACATGTGAATGATCTCATGGTTGAAGATATTATGACTAATTATGGATAAGCAGTTGCTTTATTAGCATTTTGCTAACAGATAATCATTAAGCATAGTATGGCTTCACGTGAGGTCAAGGAGCTTGATTTTACCTGGAAAATCAATGAATGGCCACAGAATGAGCTAATGCATAATGGAAGCATAATGAAAAAACCCCAAAGGCTTTTGTTTAATACTTAAAGCATTTTCTTCTCTTCCCAGGCTATTCATCATTCTGTTGATTGCCATCAGCATTGTGTGGGTCCCATTAGTACGGGTTGCTCAAAATGGGCAACTGTTCCACTACATAGAATCAATTTCTAGCTACCTTGGGCCTCCAATTGCAGCTGTCTTCCTGCTTGCCATCTTCTGTAAAAGAGTCAATGAACAGGTAAGTGAAAATCAGGAAGCTTTGCCCCTACGGAGTGAGAAAAAAACTGTTTCATTCATTGGTAGAAAAACACATTCTACCCACCCTATTTATACAACTAAAGGCCCATCTCAATTTCAGTTGTGGTCAGCCACAATTCCTGATTCTCACTGAAGTGTGTAAAGATAAAGTGAACACTCATAGTACAGCCTTCATAATTCTTACAAAATATTATCTACTTCCATGGAACAGAGCTGAGGAACGCAGGTTTTGGAGTAAGACTGCCAAGGTCCAATCCTGGCTTTACCACTTTATATCATTGTGATCTTAATCAAACCATTTGACTCTCTGTAAAATTAAGATAATTGCAGTGTCTACCTTAAAAGATTGCTGTGAGGATTTTAAACGATTTTTTAAATATGAAGTACTTAGAATATCTACCACATTCATAAAGATTCAAAATATGTTTCCATTATGATACATAAAATTGATTGATTATTATGTAACATGTACATTTAATCCCTTATTTGTTCCCTGGTATCAGCCTTATTATTATAATTTTCAGATAAGGAACAGGTACAGAGAGGTTAATATATATATGCTTTCCATATGTTACTTAATATTAGCAAGTGGTATCTTGGCATTCAGACTAAGGTCTTCCTTCATTCAAAGCTCATAGTCTTAATCCCTATACAATACCATTTTCCTTAAGTGTAACATCTTTATCAGAGGACAGGGGACATATGTTTCTACCCCCACTAACTTCTCAGAGAAAATAAATGCTTTTAATTGTCAAAAACTTGATAGAGCTGTCAAAACTATCTAATATCAACTCTTAAAATTGTGTAATATAAGTCATAGTCACGTTACTCTACAAAATAAGTCACAAGTTTTAAAAACCTCTATATAAAATAAAAGTGAAGGAGAACTTCAGTTTGGGTCAGGGTGAGCAGTAATGTCCTGGAGTTGGGGGACCAACAGTGGAATTATGCTTCAGAACCATGGAGAGCAACAGCCCACCGGTGACACATATTTGCAACTTTTCCCTGCTTTGATAACCTTGTGGTCAAGGTTTGTCATTTGTTGGTCATAGTGGAGAAAGTAGATGGGATGATAATTATGACTTAATCAAATGTCTCATCTTTTCTAAATACAATAATTTTATTCTTGTTTCTTTTTCAGGGAGCCTTCTGGGGTCTAATGACTGGACTTGTAATTGGCCTCATTCGTATGATCACAGAGTTTGTGTATGGAACAGGGAGCTGCTTAGCTGCCAGCAAGTGCCCCCAAATCATCTGCAGAGTACACTATCTGTACTTTGCCCTCATTCTCTTCTTTGTTTCCATACTGATCGTTCTGGGAATTTCCCTGTTAACAAAACCCATTCCTGATGTACATTTGAGTAATAAATACTAGATTTATGCTCACTTTAAAAGGATTCTTTGCCTTCCAAACCTTCAACTGCATGCATGCAATGGAATTATAGCACCACTAGAACTAGAAGGCACCTGAGATATTACCATCCAGTCATTCCACTAAACAACAATTTGTACCTAGTGTGTGCAAAGCACCAATGAATTAGGAAATAAGGGATTATAAAATGGACCTCACTTCAAAAAATGCCACAATGCAGTTTGGAAGTAAATTTATACCTTTGTTATAGGGTACCAGGAAGAGACCAATTTGTGTTGCCTGAGAGACTGAGGAAGACTTCACAACAGAGCTGTCATATGGGCTGGGCCTGTTCAGGAGCAAGTAGAATTTCATATAAGCACCAACACAATACAGAGATTTATTTTTTTAAAGCACATGATACCAGAGAGCAGGAAAAAGAAAAATAAAAAGAGATGCTTTTTTTTGCCTTTCAAACTGGCAAGATTAATATGAGTAATGTCCAATATTGGTGAAGAGGTGGGGAGATGCCCGCTCTCCAAAACTGTTGGTGGGTGTATAAATTTTATAATTTGTAAGAGGGCAATTGGGCAATATTAATCAATTTTAAAATGCTCACACTCTATGAGTCAACAATCCCACTTCTAGGTATTTATTATGTAGAAATACTTGTGCAAGTAAAAATTTATCTATAATATGTTATAAATTTATATGTGTTTATAAAGTTTTTCTCTGCAAAAGGTTTCTAATAGAAAAAAAATGGAGACAATCCAATTTCCATTGCTAGTGGAATGGGGACACAATCCTAGTACACTGAATGTTATGTAGCTGTTCAAAAACCTCAGGAGCTCTATTGTTTGTTTTTTTTAATGTCCATGATATGGTTAAGTGGGAAGAAACACTTTCAGAACAATATAGTATTGTATAATATCACTTTTCAAAAATAAAATACATGTTCAGTGTATATATGTTTTTCTAAGCACAGGAAAAAACCCTAAACCACATACAGTGGAAACTTTTAATAAGGTATCTCTGGGAAAGTCACCATAGAGGGTTATAAAAATGTCAGATTTAAATTTAAATATTGTTTATATACTAATATTATTTGAATTTATTTTTAATATATTTTGCATGTATCACTTAATATTTGAAGTAATACTTCCTTACTTGTTTCCTTGAAGAGTGCCCAGTAGACTGTGTGTGGAAGGAGAAACCTGAAGCACAATGTGGTTCAAATTACTTTAGCAAAGACATGTCACCAGAATTCAAAACTAAATATTTACTCTGAATGTTAGGAGTTGAATGAAAGAACACTAGAAAACACATGATAGTTTTAAACGACATAAATATAAATGTTAAACTCTTTCATGCCAATGGAAATGACCATCACTTATTGTTCATTTTTAGAAAAAGAATTTGTATAGAGGACCAGCAAGACCAGTTATCTAGTTTATGTTTATATTTCATTAATACACTGTGAGGTTTTAACTTTCAAAATGAACTGATAAAAATCAATAGTCATTTGGGAGAAAGTTGTGAATAGTGTGTGAACCTAACCTAGCAAGGCAGTGAAGAAAAAATTAGGTTGATTGGTTTTCAGCAAGACTAGAAAACACCTGGTTCAAGTTAGAACAAGAATTCAAGGAGCCCCAATAGGGGAGTTTTTGCAAAGAAAATGGCTTTAGTGTGAAGTGCTGTAATTAAGAACCTTATATGAAGCTATTAAGAATCGTAGTGATACAGTGGAAGCAGACGCTTGCATGTCAACAACAAATAAGAAAGGTAGTTACAAATTCTAATAAATTTATACAGGAAAGTCATGGACCAAATGTGAGGCCAGTTAAAATGAAGCATGACTTTGAGCAGATGATGGATTTTGATTTTAAAAACCCATTTGACACTTGGAGTAATTTCCTTAGAATGACCTAGAGCTGGTATTTATTCATTATGTTCAATCACATGTCTTAGATCTATGGCACACAAACAAGTTGCATAATAGCATAAGTGCTATTTATTTTCAGAAATTTTAATCAACATACAGACTAAGCATGGAAATCTTAAACATATTTACTGAAAACAATTCAAATTCTATAATGCATAACTATTTTAAAATAACAGTAGTGCTGACAGAAGTTTGGAGGTGAGTTGGAAAAGAAACGTGTAAATTGCTATCAGAACTTAAGAATGGCACACAAATACTATCTAAACATGATGGATCCAGAGACAGAGTTTAAGGAGATATTCTAAGAGTTGAAAGAATAACCACTTGACAAACTGAAAACCATGATGATGTAGCTAGTAACTTGAACGATAAGGACAATGAGTGGAGCCAGGGTCTAGCATAAAGTAGATAAATCTTTGAATTTTATGAAATTGTAAATCCATAAACAGGGGCCTTAAGCATATTATTGAAGAGTTTTAATAACTACCAGAAGAAATAAAAAAAGAAATAATTTTAAATGGCTAATGTTTTTACCCATGTTAAAAATGTTGAAAAGATATTTTCTTTGTTATCTATATTCTTCTGTGTGTTTGATTTTTTTTTGAACTATACAATAAACAAATGTATCATTACATTATTGTAAACATTACTAATGCGCTTGTCTATGGTCTCTGGCTAGCTGTATCGCCTGTGCTGGGCTCTTCGGAATAGTACAGAGGAACGCATTGATTTAGACACAGAAGAGAAAAGATACGAAGAAGCCGATGATGGTGTCAATGAAGGTAACACCTGGTTTACATTTGGTTTTCACATAGAAGCTCTATGCCCCTGGCTTTGTTTAGTTTTTCTTAATGCTATGAAATTCAGCTTCTGAAAAACCTCTTGGATTTATGGCAAGCTGAAACTTTAAAATCTTACCTTCCCAAAAATCAAGACAATTTGTTACGTATGAAATCCATCCCTTCATCCACTGATCCATTAGTCTGTCTGTCCATCCATCCGTCATCCATCCACGGATCTGTGTGGCAGCTACTGAGATGGCGGGCAGTTCCAAACTCTCCAATTCCTTGTCTCATAATGTTGATTGACTATAATTAAGCATCTAGCCCTACCCTCTCCTCCAACCTCATTTCTTTCTCTCCAACCTGGCAGATTTCTTCACTTTTCTCCCACATACACCAAGTCCCCTAGAATATTTCTACCTCTTCTCCAAGAGAAGAAAAAGCCTATTCTTTGAAACTAGGTTCTAATTTAATTTCCTTCATGAAAATGTCTCCAGCATCCATTCCCATGGCTCTTTATTTACCTGATATTTTAGAAACCACTGACAAATTTAGCCCATCAGGATATGTTGTCTTAATCTGTACACTAATTGTTTGGCTTGGTTTGATTTTGGTTCTTCAAAACCTTGAAGGAAGGGTCAATGCCTTCTACTCCTTTGGGGTTTTTACATCAGTGTTCCTGAGTGAGACCGACCTATAATTTTCCTTTTATGTAATTAGTCTATGTCTTGTTTTAGTACGAAGATCATAATGTTCACAGAATGAATTGGAAAGTAGCCCCTTTTTCCTTTTTGTGGGAATATTTCAATAAGATTGGAACGATATCTCCATCGAAATTTTGGTATTTTGTCAATAATACCATTAGGGCCTGATGAATCTGTGTGTGTGTGTGTGTGTGTCTGTGTGTGTGTGTGTGTGTGTGTGTGAGAGAGAGAGAGAGAGAGAAATATTGAGAGAGAGGGAGAGACTCTATGCCATGCAAAAGTTTTCTATTGTTGTATAATCAAATTTATCTATATTTTCTCAGGGATTCCTCTAACACTTAGAAATGGTTATAATCATTCTTTACAATCACCTGTACTACATTGACAGGAGTTTTATTTCCCATGCTTTGTGATCATTTGCTTACTTCTCTTTGTTTCAGATAATCCCGAGGAAACTCGTGGATGTCTCAGAAAGGCTTACGACTTGTTCTGCGGTTTGCAGAGAAAAGGCCCCAAGCTGAGCAAAGAGGAGGAAGAAGCCCAGAGGAGGAAGCTGACAGACACATCGGAGAAGGCATAGTGGAGGACCGTGGTGAATGTCAACGCCATCCTCCTCTTGACGGTGGCAGTCTTTCTCCATGGCTATTTTGCCTGAACTCTATCTGAGCTACTAGAATGTTTATTAAGCAAAGGATGCTTTCATTGATTTTTTTCACTTGTGTAGTTTTTTGTGTTGCAAAGGCAGACACGCAGTTGGTAATTTTATTAAATGAGATGACTATAGGTCTGATTTTTAGCTTTTGCTCTTCTTTGTGTCAGTAAAGAAAAAGAAAGTTGATAATTTAGAAAGCCAGTGAGCTGACTCTATATGTGCATAAACTAGGAGCACTGGGTCCAAACTTTCACCATTACTGTATGAAAGTTTCTATTTACTCATATCCTTAATTACAGAGTAATATATTTAAATCTTAATGCTTGTCAACTTGAAGATTGAAATTAATTTCATTTTTAAATTTCAGTTTTCTCCACTTATTAGTGAGATTGTATGTACTTACATATACTTACTAGCAATTCATATTTTTCTGTGAATTTTCTGATATATCTTACCAATTTTCTAATTCATTTATAGATATTCTTCAGATAGTCTGTGTTTTTATTATTTGCATATGAATTGCAAATATTTTTCTTGAAACTTATGTCTTGCCTTTTAATTTTATGGGTTCTTTTTTTTTTTTTTTTTGCTGTAAGAAGCTTTAATTTTTATTTAGTCAAATTGTTTCATCTTTGACCTATAGTTTCTGGGTTTCATGAATTACTTTCAATGGTTTGCTCTTTTAGGGTTTTCCTGCCATTATTTCTTTTGTTTTGAAGAATGTACTCAAACTCTACATTATTTTACGATCGACTTTTCTCTCTTTATAGTACATGGTGGGCATCATTAAGCCCAACAAATGCAGATCACATGAATTCATTATAATTTCTACCTAAAAATTTATAATATTAGATATATTTATTTTAACAATTTTCTATTTAGGTGGATTTTCAGGCTGTTTAAATATTTTTTGCCACCACAAATGATGTTGCATAGATCCCCACTGATGGTTTTATTTCTACAGGATAGAATTCTCACAGTGGCATAACTGAGCTGCAGATACATTTACTTATATTTTTAAGATACTGACAGATTACTTTCCCAAAAGTTGAGGCAATTCACACTCCTGCCAACAAGGAGCAAGTAGACCTGTTCCCCCTGTGTGTTTAGTAGCACGAAAAGTTGTTGCTTTTTCAAAAATTGCTAATCTGGTTGTTGAAAAATCTTATAGGCACTCTAATTAATCATCGATTTTAACTTCAGTGAGTTGCCTATTTATAACTTTTTTCTGTTTTTCTATCTGGCAGTTTACATTCTTAAGCAAAACAGGAAACCAAGAAACCACAAAAGATAAAACTACATATTTAAATAAACCATTGAAGTTTTTGTATCAAAAGGTAGTTCAAACAGAAATTAAAATATGGAGTCAAAAATATATTGTGACATGAGAAAAAGAAAGCGCTCCCATAAATGAATGAGGAAAAGACAAACAAGTCTGATTATTGTACTGCATCTGGAGAGGAAGGGACAGACTAAGGCTTCTCTTCATGTGATGTTACCCTTATAATCTAGAATATGGTCTATAATGACCAAGCACATGTCCAAGGATGCTATCCTCACAAGTTATTCCAAGAGATTTCCTCTTTGATACATGATGTTTGTTTATCCCTGGTTTATATGGAGCTTCTAATGTGAAACCATTAAGAAGTATTTAAGGAGGGAAGGGTATAGCTCAGTGGTAAAGTGTGTGCTTAGCATGCACAAGGTCCTGCGTTCAATTCCAGTATCTCCATTAAAAATAAAGAAATAAGAGAACGGGCCAAGATGCCGGAATAGAGAACCCATTTGATCATGTGTATGGTCCTTTTATTGTGCTGCTGATTTTGGTGTGCTAGTATTTTGCTGAGATTTTTTAAATTAATGTTCATCAGGAATATTAACGTGTAGTTTTCTTTTCTTGTGTGTTTATCTGCCTTTGGTACCAGGGTGATGCTGACCTTATAAAATAAGTTTGGGAGTGTTCCCTTTGCTTCAAATTTTTGTAAGAGTTTTTAAAAAAAACTGGCATTAATTCTTTAAATGTTTGTTGAAATTCACCTGTAAAGCCATCTGATCCTGGGCCTTTCTTTATAGAGAGGTTTTTAATTACTGATTCAGTTTCCTTACTTGTTATCATTCAACCTTTTTACTTGTTACCAATAACAAGCAAGTAACTCTTCATGATTCATACTTAGTAGGTTGTATTTTTCTAGGAATTTATCCATTTTCTCTAGGTTGTCCAATTTGTTGGTGTATAATTGCCCATAGTACTCTCATAATCCTTTGTATTTCTGTAGCATCCATTGTAATATCTCCTATTTCAGTTATCATCTTATTTATTTGAGTCCTCTCTCTCTCTTCTTCTCTTGGTAAGTCAAGCTAAAGTTTTTTCAATTTTGTTTACCTTCTCAAAAAAACACTTAATTCTATTGATATTTTCTATTGATTTTCTATTCTCTATTTCATTTATTTCTGCTCTGATTTTTGTTATAGCCTTCCTTCTGCTAAGTTTGGCCTCAGTCTGTTCTTGTTTTTCTAGTTCCTTGAGGTGTAAGGTTAGGTTGCTTATTTGAAATATTTCCTTTTTTAATGTAAGCATTTATCACTATAAACTTCCCTCCTAGCACTGATTTTGCTACATCCCATTAGTTTTGATATGTGTGGATCCATTTTTATTTGTTTTAAGATTTTTAAACTTCCATTTTGATTTCATCTTTGACCCATTGGTTGTTTAGGAGTATGTTGTTTAATTTTCACGTATTTGTGAATTTTCCAATTTTCCTCCTGTTAATTTATTTCTAGTTTCACACCACTGTGGTCAGAAAAGATACTTGGTATAATTTCAATATTTTTAAATTTGCTGAGAGGTGTTTTGTGACCTAGCATGATCTATCTTGGAGAATGTTCCATGTGGCTTGAGAAGAATGTGTATTCTGCTGCTGTTGGATGGAATTTTCTTTTTTTTTTTATATAATTCACTCAAATTTATTGTATTACTCATATGTTTGGATTGGTTCTTGCTGATTTGTCTTTTGGATGGAATTTTCTATATATGTCTGTTAAGTCCATTTGGTCTAAACCATTGTTCAAGTCCAGTATTTCCTTGCTGATTTCTGGTCTGGATGATCTATCCATTGTTGAAAGTGGAGTATTGAATTCCTCTATTATTACTGTATTGTTGTCTGTTACTCTTTCAGATTTGTTAGTATTTGCTTAATATATTTTGGTACTCTGATGTTGGGAGTATATGTATTTACAATTGTTATGTCTTCTTGATGAATTTACCCATTTATCGTTATATAAGGACCTTCTTTTTCTCTTGTTATAGTTTTTGACTTGAAGTCTACTTGTCTGATATAAATGTAGCTAACCCTGCTCCATTCTGATTCCTATTTTATGGAATATCTTTTTCCATTCCTTCACTTTGAGCCTGTGTGTGTCCTTGAAGCTGAAGTGAGTCTCCTGTAGGCAGTATATAGTTAAGTCTTCTTTCAAAATCCATTCAGTCATTCTATGCCTTTTGACTGTAATATAATCCATAAAAGTCAAATCCAGGCAGGGCCCTGACTGCCCACATACTCTACCATGGCTGCTAGGTCTTGCCACAGTCACATGGAAGTAGAAGCTGGTGTTGAGAGTTAGACTAAGTTTATGCAGGTGACACCTGGAGAGGCTAGCTGCAGGTTAGCCCATTGGTACAAGCCAGTGATGAGAAACAGAGCTAGATCTGGGCTCACAATCATCTCAGGGCCCTGGCTGTCAGCATGCACTTCTGTAGCTGCAGGATCTTGCCACAGACGTACACAGCAATGGAGGCAGGTGGTGGGCATCAGGCCAGTGGCATGCAAGTAACAAAGCGGAAGGGGCTAGCCCCAAGCACACACACAAAGGTGGGGGTCAGCTGAAGGGATCTATACTGATGTCTTGAACTCACACACAGCCACAGAAGACTGAGAAGGCTGCCAGCACAGGTCCTGGATTCCCTTGAGGGTGAGGGTTGGAAGAGTATGGAGGGAGCTGGGAGACACTCAGATGGCTGACATCAGTGAACACAAATAACTGTAGGGCAAAAAAATGGTGAAATCTACAGAAGTCCAAGGCAGTTTTGCTGGCTGCTGTTTTCTTCAGTGGGGAAACTGCTGGGATGCTCTGCAGAGCAGGTCTCTGGGAACCACCACTGTTGTTCCGACAGTGTGGTAGCCTCTGCTTTCCTTCTTTGTTCCTAGCCAGCATGTCTCAACTTTGCTGGTTTCTGGATGGGGTGAACTCAGAGTGGTTCCTTCATGCCATGCCCTAAAAGCTGGGGAAGCTAATGGCTCACCCTACTCTCTCTTTCCCAGGGAGGGAACTCTTTCTAGCTGGAGAGTTCCCTCTAGGCACTGAGCAGTGCTGGCTTTTACTAGGGCTGCCATAACAAAGTGCCACAGACTGGGTGTCTTCAACAGCAAAAATTTATTTTCTCAAAGTTCTGGAGGCTGGAAGTCTAAGGTCAAGGTGTCAACAGGGTCAGTTTCTTCTGAAGCCTCTATTTTTGGCTTATAGATGCCCGTCTTCTCCCTGTGTCTTCTCATGGTCTTCCCTCTGTGTATGCCTGCAGTCCTGATCTCTTCTTATAAAAACATCACACTTATCGGATAAAGGCCCACCCTAGTAATCTCATTTTCATTCAATTATCTCTTTAGAGACCCTATGTCCTAATAGAATCACACTCTGAAGTTCTGGGGGGGTTAGACTTCAACAAATGAATGGGTGAGGGAAAAGAACACAATTAAGCCCATAACACAGGAAAAGTTAGTTACGTATCTTGTGGATTTTCAAGTCATAGGTTCCTGTGGGAAAAATAATCTGAAGTGGATGTCATGCAGCAAAAAGAAACAGAATCACAAACTGAACATACAGAGCATGAGGGCAAGAAAAGGCAGGTGGTGCAGGTCCTTTGGATGGGCTGGATCACAGGTTTTCAACAATGAATGAATGACAAAGCATCTTCTGCTCCCAGGGCTCGGGCACCTTGACTCCTGGACTACAGCATATCAGAAAATAGAAGCAAAGCAGCAGCATTCTAATCTGAATGTTTGCCAATCTGAAATGTCTAGTATTTAGTTTGACAATTTGGCCTTTGAGTGTGATCTAGGAATACAGGTCCACTCAAGGATCAACTTCTCTCAAGCTAGGAGTACCGCAAATCAGGAAAGCATAGTCCATGTCCTGAGAGTCTTGGAAGAGCCATCATAGAAGAACAGAAGCTGCACTGACAGAAAAAGCCGTCTGGGTCAGGGGTGCAGTGCAGGCTCAGGGACTGAACAACACTCACCTGGATGCTCCAGAGCCAGTAGAACAACGCTTCCCCATTAACCTTACCCACATCTCCCTAATTCCATCCCCACCAACCCGCCAAGGCAATGGCACCTCATTCAAACAACTTGCTTCACCGCAATCCAATTTGGGGCTGGGTTGGGGGTAATGTTAAGGAATCTCTCTCTTCCAGCTAAGCACACATATGTTTTTCTCCCAAGGCTTGCTTTTGTGAAGCAGAACAAGCTGTAGTGGATCTTTTAGGAAATGGTGATTTCAGTACTAGGAAAAAGTGAGTTCTAGTACATTTCAAAGGTAGAAAGTTTTCTACGAGTACATCAATGCCTGACTCAGTTATATGGAAGTAAGAAATGCTCCCAGGTGTCAAAAGCCCCGGGACCAACATCACTCTGCAGGGAAGGAGACATGCCTTCTCATTTTGAGAGATTTAAAGAAGCTTTTTTGCCTTATAGGGTATTGTTTTTCAGTTCTATAAACTAAGCATTAATAAGCAATCACTCTGCCCCATAACAAACACCTTCCATTTGAGGGAAAGAATAGCTCTTTCCTGTATCCCTGAAATTATTCTAGTACAATTTATCACTTCCTGGGCCCTGGTTACCCAAGTGGTTCAGTCTGTTCTAACGGGACATTAAGCATTGAAAGTAGAGTTACTCACCCCATGTTTGCTAGAGGTTTGAAGTTGAAATCATCTCCAAACTTTGCTACATGTTGTTAAATTGTTCAAGTTGCTAGATTCTATTCTCAACTGTCCTGGCTCCTGCAACCTAATCCACATCTTGTGCCAACTAGAGCTCACCACAGAGATGGTCAGTCTTTGTCTAGAATCTCTAGAAAGCAAGAAATCAGGATGTTATGGGGTTTTTTTAATGGTTTTATTTTTTACCAAAGTAACAAATTTTAATATATGGGACTAACCGTAGCTTAATATGACATCTGTTTGGCATCTTTCATGTATGTATCTCCCATCCCCTTTTCAAAGTACCTGCTTACACTCAGAGGAGGTAGTAGATGCTATAAGCACCAGAGTCCCCATTTTTCAAAGAGAAAAATACAGTATAGACCAAATAATTTACCACATGTACGCAGCGAATCATTGACAAAGTCAGAAACAGAACCTAGGACAATCTAGATATTTCATATTTCATGCCTGCTCCATCCATCAGCTTTCAGTCCTCTCCCTTTATCCTCTCAAAGCTCAAAAATATCACAAATTCCACACAAAACTCAGTGCTCCAAGTAATGCTGGCCATGAGAAACTCTCTACTTTTCCCTCTTCTCTGCCTAGCTTAAGGAGAACATGAGGGCACATCAAATATTTTCTTTTCTTTTCACAAGAACAAGCCATTCTTTACCTGTTGAACCATTTTTACACCCAAGGAACCACTCTCAGCTCCACAGAACCTCTGATCCTAGCTCCTTCCTAAACTAGGCTGAAAGCAGTCAATACTGATATCATGACTTCCACAGGATTATATTACACGATATGATTACTATTTCTCAGTTGGAATTAAAAGAATTAAATTCATTAAATTTAACTTTAATCTTAAAAATTTCCTTCTAAGAAACAGATTTCACAAGAAATAAAAGTGTTGAGCACTGCCGCCTGGAACAGAGACAACCCACCCTATCCTAGGTTGATGGACGATCACCAATCAAGAAGACACCTCAGAAAGGAAGAGCTGTGGTCACGTGAACTCACAGCGGGGAGAATCTCGGGCTAAACGTTTCAGGAGAATGCAGCTGCTCTGAGATGACAGAAGCCCCCATGAGGCCCATCTGCTCTGTTACATGACACAGAGTCAGCTTCTAAGCCTTTGTGTATATCAATGTCAGCACCATAAGGAATAGGAGCCTCTGGAAATGCCCAATTCATTACAGTCACCAGAGTGTGTACTCTGTGCAGCCATAAGAAAAGGTTAACCAAAAATAAAGCAAGCATTTATAAACAAATGCTTTTATCATTCATTTGATCCACAAACACTACTGAGTGGCTAAGACATTCCAGGCACAGCAAATGCCAAAATGAATAAAATCTCAAACCTGAGAAATTCACAGTGGACATTTTTAGAAAACCAGAAAGCCCCCTTGACTCAAGATTATCTGCTTTCCCTGTTGGCCTGAGGCTGACACCTGGGTCCTTCCCTTTGGTAAGTACTGCCACCCCCAGGCCTCTCCTTCAGAAAGCAAACACCCAGGACAGGGACCCTATCAAGCTCCCATCCTCAGCTTCAATGTATTTCTCAGTTTATCAGATTCATTTTTCTTGTGCTAAGGAAAATTTGACATGATATTATGAGGAGGGAATTTTTTTTCTTTTAAAAAAAGATGAGGTGGGGTGGTTAGATAGGGAAAGTGGCAGGAACCAGGGAGACCGCAACTGTTCAACAATATTCAAGGATGACAAGCAATGCTGACATGCTGAATCTACCTGAGATAAACTTGCATCAGACATCACAGGGCTTCAGCTTCTTAATCTGCCTTTTCCTAGACATCAGATTAAGTGGACTTCCTTCTGCAGCTCTGATACATACAGATGACTGTATGACACTGGCCTCAAATATATAAGTTAACAGCAAATCACTGATTTTTCTGCAGCTAGCCTGTAATTACAAATGTACACATTTATCAACTAGACAAAATTTACAACCGGCTGGTGGCCCTTCAGCGCCACAGGATGTAACTAAAGGAAGATAGTAAAGAGTCCAGCCTTCAGAAGCACAGCCTGCAGCAGAAGGCAGGACTCAGGCAAAATATGCGTGGCAGAAGACAGCCACGGCCAGCAGGATGATGCCGTTGATGTTCACTACCATCCGCCACAGAGGCTTCTCCGACGTGTCTGTCATCTTCAGCTTCAGGGCTGCCTCCTCCTCCTTTGTCATTTTGGGGCCCTTCTGCTGGTCCAGGCCACAAAACAGGTCATAGGCCTTCCTGCAGCATCCTTTTTTCTCCTCAGGAACTTCTGTGCCATGGGAAAGGAATAAACGGATTATTAGCTACAGAAGCAGGAGGCTCCTCACTCCTTCCTAGAAGAGAGATCTGAGCTTTGAGGAAGGCATTTAGTGAAGGCTTTAGTAAAGTGGTCTTGCTGTTGGAGGAGTAACTTTTTAGGGCTTGCAAATAGGCTCTGAGCCATAAACCACCTATTTCAATGGTCTCCTCTGGGGCTTCCTGAATGTCCTCCTCTTCTGCATCCAGATCAATACGCTCCTCTTTGCTGTTACGCAGGCTCCAACACAGGCGGTAGAGCTGTGGAGAAAGCAGAACAGGTTAGCAGAAAGACCCAAATAGTGTCTTGGGCCAAGAGGTGGGGGGAACAAAGAGATGTGCATCAAGAAAGGAAAAGGAATGTGGTCTCTTAATACCAGCAATAACACAGATTATACATCCTGTCCACAGCACTATCTCTAAGTACGCTGGGAACTTAGATATAAACCACACATTTGTACACACCACCCCCTATGATATGTGCATATTCAGAGGCTAAGAGACTGCCTTGAATATAGAAATGTTTTGAGTGAATGATCTCTTGTTACATATGATAAATGGATTTGTTCTTTTTAACACTGATGCTGGGAAATAAGGCTAGATACCCATTTATCCAGACCAGCAGTGTAAGGTCAGATTTTTTTGTCCTATGTTATGGGGGGAGAATCGTAGACTCATGAGCCATTTAGAACAGGGAAGAGCTGGAGGTGCAGTTTCTACTGACATGAAACCAGAAGCTACTTCACTTCAAGAGGAAGCCTGGAACTAAATGTGCTTGGGGCTGCAACTTTCCTGGGTTTTTTTACATTTTTTTATTGAGTTACAGTCATTTTAAAATGTTGTGTCAAATTCCAGCGTAGAGCACAATTTTTTAGTTATACATGAAAATACATATATTCATTGTCACATTTTTTTTCAATGTAAGCTACCACAAGATCTTGTATATATTTCCCTGTGCTGTACAGTATAATCTTGTTTATCTATTCTACACTTTGAAATCCCAGTCTGTCCCTTCCCACCCCCCGCCCCCTTGGCAATTGCAAGTTTGTATTCTATGTCAATGAGTCTGTTTCTGTTTTGTATTTATATTCTTTTTTTTTTTTTTTTTTTTTTTTTAGATTCCACGTATGAGCGATCTCATATGGTATTTTTCTTTCTCTTTCTGGCTTACTTCACTTAGAATGACATTCTCCAGGAACATCCATGTTGCTGCAAATGGCTTTATGTTGTTGGTTTTTATGGCTGAATAGGGGGCTGCAATACTTTCAAAGATTGAGACATCAAGAAGGAATGAATACAACAAAAAGAAAGCCTAGGACCCATTTGGCCAATAACCATGATAGTGGTTCTGCTGCTATGAAAACAGTCTTTCTTTGACATAAATGTTGGTCACAGCTTTGAAAATTTGGCAGTGAGGTTGAAGGTCTCTTAGGGATTCCATAATTCCCTATAGTTGTGTATGCATGAGAATGGGGTCAACAAAACCCTTTCTCCTTCTCTATAAATGTAATTTTGGGTTCACTCTTTAGCTCTGTTCTTTGGAAACCTGGAAAGAGTAGGATGTCAGCTGTATTGGGTTACCAGACTATACTGCTTATGGTAAAAGTAACCCATAATTGGTATCTTCATCTGCATTGGGAGGGCTGTGAACATATCCTAAACCAAGGGCAACCTCTAGAGCTAAAGAAGAGTACTTGCCACTTTTGAAGTTGTGAATCAATTGGACTTTGATATCGTTTGAAATTTCTTAAATTCTATAGTCAACTGTTTGGAGGTTTAATTGGAAAAAAATAAAATAAAGGGTAAGTTGTACTTCAGATTCCCCTGCGCATGGTGATTTTTATAACCAGGTATGTTCCTTGCTGGGATCCCTGGAAGCTATGACCAGGAGACCATTACAAGAAATATACATTTCTATCTGGGACATGAGCACCCAAATCAGGGTGGCCCCTGTGCCTGCCCATTGATCTCACTCCCTTGCACCTGAGCTGTCCCCTGGGGAGCAGGATCCAGAGAGAAAAGCCCCTGGACTGAAATGTCGCCTGGCGCAAGGACTCCTGCTGAAGACACAATCTTGATATTGCTCTGCTGGCAAACCGTGTTTTCTGCCCCGTATCCTTCTACATGAGACCAATGGCAAGGATGACCTATTTTAGTCGGGTGAGTATGAGATGTCTGATTGAGGCAAGGGCAACCCAGATGGGTGTTGCAGCATGCACATGAAACCAGGCCAGAACAGGTCTCCCAAATGGATACTCACATGCACATCTGGAATGGGCTTGGTGAAAAGGGAGACAGCCAGGATGATGATGATCGAAATGACAAAGAGGATGATGGCAAAGTACAAGTAGTGCACACCACAGATAATCTTGGGACAGTTGCTGGGCTCCATGCAGCTCCCCGTTCCATAGGCAAACTCGGTTATCATACGGGACACCCCAATCAAAAATCCTATGATCAGTCCCCAGAAGGCTCCCTGTGAAAGAAAACCCTTGGGTTAACAAACACTGAATACAGAAAAGGGCGGTGCCTTTGTTGGGGGAGAGAGGTGAAAGAACAATCGTGAGAGAAGTGACAGCTCCGGGATCTGAAACAGGACCGCTGGAGTTCAGGATCGGGCTAGGAGTGTTACACCAGGCTGTCGGGGGTGTGTTTACCATGTTGCACTCCCTTTGTGTTGCTGATGCCTAGCCCCATGCTGGCATCTGGAAGTATCTGCCAGGTGAATAAATGAATAAGGAAAAACAAAGAGGTGTTCCCCATTTGTCCCCTATACATTTATTCGGTCAAAAAATTACTTCTTGACTTTAGTTTGTCTGAATAGTATGGATAAAACTTGCTTAGATTTTCCTTCTCTTTTGGCAATTCCTTTAGTTTTTATTCTCAAGAGGCTCTTGAAAAGTCTGGCATCCTGTGACATTTTCCTCAAGATCTGGAGTCACCCCTCAGCAAACAGAGTCCCGAGAATCACTTTGCAGTCTCCCCATGCTACGATTCAGAGACCTAGGCCAGGGCTTCTCACCCTCAGCACTGTGACATTCGGGCTAGATAATTTTTTGTTGGGGGTAGGGGGCAGGGGGCTGTATGGTGCATTGTAGAATGTTTAGCAGCCTCCCTGGCTTCCACCCATTAAATACCAGTAGCATTCCCCAAATCATAACAATCAAAAATGTTCCCAGACATTGCCAGATGTCCCCTGGAAGGGCACAATCACCCCGAGTTGAGAACCATGATGATCTATCCCAATTCTTAGCCTTACTGTTTGAAAGCCCTGGTCCATTTGCTGAATTGAGTTGGCCTGCGGCCCACTGCAATACCCAGCTGGGCTTCTAGCCACACTTTCCTAATTTGCATTTCAGAAATCTCCCAGTGAACCAGCTCCTGCCAATCTCTACTGAAACGTATCCCATGAACCTGTGCCCATTTCTCTAAGCTGCTGAGATCACTTGCAGTTTTATTTCTGGTTCCCAAGGCCACTCATCTGTGCACCCAGTTTTGTGTCACAGCATATCTGGACTATGTTCCTAATGGCAAAGAGCAAATGAAGAAGGGCATGTGTTGGGACTTATGTACCTCAAAGCTGGGTCACTCCAGTGAGGTGTTTCCCTGATATATATCTGTCTCTGTCCTGTTGGAAGAAAGGGGGTGTCTAACCAAAACTATGTCACTATTTATATTGTTTCAGACAGTCAGCTACATAGTTAACACCCCCACTTCTTCCCAACCCTCCCCAGGCATGGAGATGGTTGGATACAGAGATGACTGAGCAACATCCAGTCAGAAGCCATATCCAAAGATATCACAGTGCTTCAAAATCTTCAACAGTGTCCCACTGATGACCTAAATTCTTTAGCCTGGCTTTCAAAAGGGCCATGCCTAGTACAAACTTAACCTGCTTTTCCAGCTGAGTCTTCCATTATACACACACACACACACACACACACACACACAAACACAAACTCTCTCAGCAGGTGAGATTCCTGACAGGCCCTCACCCACATCCCTATCCTGCTAGGGTACCACAGCTTGGCCCTTCTCTGGGCCCTGAAAAGTACTGGCTAGAAAGTCAAGATCACTGCAGAACCAAGGAGGTAGCCTATGCTAGGACTTCCTCTGGAGTTGCCACCCAGGGGCTACAAACTTCCCGGGGAGTGCGATGCAGTTGGGTCAAATCACCAAGATTTAATGAAAAATGGTCACCGTTAGTTGGGAATTAGTTTGAAACCTGCAACAAGGAGAAGACGGAAGTCTGAGAGAATGTGAACCCAGGAGAGTCCCATGGTCCCTGGAGGCTTTTCCATATAAACCCTTAGTAGCACATTCATTCCTGCTTAAGATCTCTGGGAAGCAGAATCCCTCCCACACAGAATATGCAAATTCAGAAGGGAATTTCTATGCCAGAATGACTTTGCTGGACATGCACGTATGATACCTACCTGCTCATTGACTCTCTTGCAGAAAATAGCAAGCAGGAAGACAGCCGCAATGGGTGGTCCCAAGTAACTGGTGATGGACTGGATGTAGTCGAAGAGCTGCCCACTTTGTGCTGACTGCACAATGGGCACCCAGGCGATGCTGATGCCAATCAGCACCAGGATGAACAACCTGAAATCAAAGCCCCCACAACAGGTTCAACAAATGGCCTGACATGAATAAATACATATCACTATGAATTATACAGATATATATAACTAGCAAGCATACATGCACACATAAACATCGAGAGAGAGAGAGAGAAAGTTTTACATGACCACAGCAAGGAAAAATAATTAGCAAATTCATCCTTGAGGGTCTTTTCTTCTATAATCTGCCCCTTCAGGAAAATCATCCATGCCCACAAGTAAATGAAATGCACTTGATATTCAACAGTAACCTCAATCTAGTCCCCACCAGGAGAGAATCCCACTTTGAAAGGCAATAGAGTATAGGAACAAGGGTATGGACTTTGCAGCCAACGGACCTGGATTCAAGTTCTTATTCCCTCTGTGTGACAGAGGACACCTTGCTTAACCTCTATGAGTTTCAATTTCTCCATCTGTACACTGGGAATAATATGACCAACCTTACAAGGCTGGAATAAGGGTTAGCTGTAGTAAAACACTTGGCAAATAGTAGGCACTCAATAAATAGTAAGGACCATAATTTTTATTTTCTCCTCCCTTTCCTTCTTCTGTCTTCATAATAAAGTTAAAAACACAAGCTAAGAAGAGTTTACAAAGGAACCATCTAGATAGAGTGGGACACTACCAGGTATTTCCAGCTCTCCTCCTTTTTGAGTTTCACTTCAAGTCCTGAAAAGACTGGAGGGCTCCTTACAACCTCCTGATTCAACTGGAAAAAAAGGCTGTGATTCCCTTGCCTCCCTTACTTGAATGTAAGGCCAGAGTTTTAAACTAACCTTTGCAAAGCAGTATTTTTGCTCACATATTTCTCCCTCTAAAATGCTTTCCCACTGCTTCTCATTTGTCCAGGTCCCATCCACCATTTTGGACGCAGGTCAGGGCCACCCCTACCAGGAGCCTTCCCCAACTACTGCATGGCACACTCATCTCTCCTGCCTCTGAGACTGTGACTGCACTTACAGGTCCCACAGCAAACTTTGGAACTGTTTCATGTAACTGTAAGCTCATCTAGAACAGGGACAAACCCCGGGGCAGCAGGCACTGGGCACACAAAAAATGTGAGGCCCAATATAATCTCAGGGCCAAGAGGTCCAGCCCTGAGAAAGCAAATGGTTTTCTTCCTGAGTTGCATCTTGAGCCTTATAAATAGCAGAAAACTCCAGTAAACTTCTTTCTAAGGAAAATCCAGTCAGGGAAATGGTGCTGCTTCCTGCGAAGCAGAGTGGTAGACCCTGATCCTGTCAGACCTCCCCTGGGTGCCAGGTGTCTTGTCACCTGAGTAGCCTATTTTCCTTTCCTTCCTTTGCCCTAATCTTGCTCGTGAGACTTACGAGGTGGAAGCCCATACCCCTCCTGCACTCACTGGGAACCTTACCCTTGACTGACATCCCAGGGACTTTTCCCCTACCCTGAGGAGGTGGCCTGCCTTAGCCCCATGGAGAGACACAGCAGAGCTTCTAGCCCTCTGTCCCGGGCATCTGCTCCGTGGATAATCACAATAATGGGCACCTCTGACCCATGTATCAGTGTTTCCTGCCTTCAGTATCCTGTTGTGCCTATTAGCCCATTTGACAATAACAAATGTGCACACAGCCTGGTGTTTTAGACTTCACAAAGCATGTTCACAAGCACAGTATCACCTGACCCTCACAATGGTCCTGCCAAGGGTCAAGGCATCAGAGGCATGTGGGCCTAAAAGGTGTCCAGTGAGAAGAGCTGCTATAGGCAGGGCTGAGGAAGACAGCGTGGGACAGTATAAAAAGCCTCAGACAAGGACTCAGTTGGCTGTGGGTTCCAGTCCTGGCTCTGCTGCTGTCCAGGCTTCCTGGATTTAGGCAGGATGAGCCTCATTTTGTTCACTGATAAACTGAGGGTTAGATTAAATGATCTCTGATGTCATTTCACACTCCAGAAGGGCATTGTTTGCTGCTCTCCAGTTTAAATGCCACAGAAAATAAATATAACTAGCCTCAGAGGTTGTTCCCAATCTACCCAGGCATCTGTCAGTCTTCCCCAGCTTGAGGGAAACTCTCTGATCATTCAGGCCTTCATGTAGCACAGCAGGGGGAGCTGCATTTACCTTCCTGCAATCATGAGCTCTTTCTCAGACGCTCTCTTCCGGACCTTTGTGTAGATGTCCATGGTGAAGAGGGTGCTGGCACTGTTGAAGATGGAGGTCAGGGAGCTCATCAGAGAGGCCAACATGACCGACAGCATCAGGCCTCGCAGTCCTGGAAGAGAAGGAGGTTCTGAGTGGCACACACAGCACCTCGGCTCTTTTGTGCTCAGTGTGATGACTCAAGGCTTTTTGCCTCCTAAAACCACACCATGTTCTCTGACTTATCTCCCCAGACAGATCAGAAGTTTTAAGGAATAGACTGTGGCTTTAAATTATATTGTGTTAAGTCCATAGCAGTCAACAAAGAGCTAGGGACAATGCATACATGAGGTAAATGCATTGCAACTGGATGATGATGGTGGTGATGGTGGAGATGGTGCTGATGGTGTGTGTGTGTGTCCATCCAAGAGGACTTTTATAAGCTCTCTTACCCGAAAGATTCATGATATATAAGAAATACTTAAACTAAGATTCAAAAAATGAGGTTCTCAAGAAAGTAAAAAGATAGCCCATAGAATGGGAGAAAATATTTACATATATCTAATAAGGGTCTATTATATGGAACATATAAAGAATTCTAACAACTCAATAATAAAAAGACAACCCAATTTAAAATGGGCAAACGATCTAAATGGACACTTCTCCAAAGAAGATAAAGTGGCTAATAATCACATGAAAAGCTGCTCAACATCAGGGAAATTCAAATCAAAACCACAATAAGATACTATTTATAGCCCCCTAGGGAGACTATAATTTTTAAAAAGACAGATAATAACAAGTACGGGTAGTAATGTGGAGAAACAGGAACTCTCATACATTGCTGGCAGTGACATACAATGGTATAGTCACTGTGGTAAATAGTTACTTAAACAGTTAAACAAAGAGTTAACATATGACCCATCAATTCCACTCCTAGGCACCTACCCAAGAGAAACAAAAACCACATGTCCATACCAAAACTTGTACCTGGATGTTCATAGCAGTATTATTTATAATAGCCAAAAAGTGGAAACAATGCAGTGTCCATCAACTGATAAATGGATAAGCAAAATGTGGTATATCCATCCAATGAAATATTATTGTAAAAAGGAATTAAATACTAATTCATGCCTACAACATGGATGAACCTTGAAAACATTATGCTAAGTGAAAGAAGCCAGAAACAAAAAGACAAACACTGTATGATCCCATTTATATGAAATGTCCAGGGTAAGCAAATCCATAGAGACAAAAAGTGGATTAGTGGTTGGTTGCCTAGGGCTGGGGGTGGTTAGGATGAAATATGGAGTGATTGCTAATAGGTCCAGGATTTCTCTGGGGGGTGATAAAAATTTTCTAAAATTGATTGTGGTGAGGCTTCACAACCCTGTGAATATACTAACCAAGGAGAGCACAAGGTTGTCCCTACTGAGGCTAGAAGGCCAGGCCACACTGAAGGCCCACCTACCAACTGAGAGTACAGTCCCAGAAGCAGAAGTAACATTAGGGGTCACCTAAGGTCTACCATCCATCTGATACATGAATCCCTTCCACATTTCTTCTGCCTAAATCCTCCGGCAACAGGAATCTGCTCCCTTTTGGACAGTCCCGACTAGGCAGACATCTGCCTCTTGACAGCCTCAGACACCGTCCTTATACTACCCAACGGAAGTGGTCTTACCACTTTACCACCCTTCACATACTCAAAGACAACTCGCATTCTCTTGAATTCCCTTTTCTTCAAGCTAAACATCTTCAGTTTCTTGTAATATTCCTGTGTAATAGAACTTGACATGTATCTCTGTTTAACTTCAGCTTATTAGATTTGAGTCAATATTCCTGCTTCTTGAAATCTCTTTGGAACATATCATTCCCCTGGGTGTTGTTATCTGTAAATAATTTTATAGTTTCATTTTCATTTACAGCCTCACAAGAAGAAAAGTAAAGGTTGCCTATTCAAATTATTTTGTCATTTGTTGGGAAGTATTTTCTGATGGTTCTTCTTGAGTGTGTATCACGCAGACCACACATAATTGGAGATATAGAAGGAATTATAAAGGTCATCTTTATATTTCTCACCTCTCATTTTTCAGTGAATAAAACAAAGGTCTATTTCAAGCAGCCCTAGTTCTGCCATTCACTCGGGGTTACTTCACCAGTTAATTGCTAAGCTGGGATGGATTTCTCCCTTCTGCACGACACCCTTATAAAACTCACATTCCTTCACTCACTCAACAAATATTTGTTGAACATAATTTTACAGGGGTCTAGGCAAGAAATAGTGGTATATCAGAGTGGCGTGATGGAGGTAACAAGAGAAGGAGGTAGACAAATATAAGAGATATTTAAGAGGTAAAATGGACAAAATTGGGTGATGGATTAGTGGGGGAATATTTACTGGTTGAGTGAAGGAGACTGAATCAAAAAGAAACAGCTGGAAAGGATGGGGGAGAAGACAAACAGGAGAGGATAGTGTTATGGAATCCAAGAGAAGGGAATAACTCAAGAAAGATGAGTGATCAATAATGCTAAGCGCTACTGAGGGATGAATGGAAAATATCCATTTGATCTAACACGGGGAGGTCATAGGGGAATTTGGTGTTTACAGAAGCCAGATTCCAGCCGGAAGTGAGGAATGGCAATGGTACACGTAAACACAGCATTTCATTGTCCTATGTGCCACGCTGCTTTCTGTCATGCACAAGCCACTCCAGCACAGTGTTCAGAGCTACAATCCTCACCCAGGGTCTGCCAGTCTAAGGAAATAGCATAAACACCCCTACAGAGGCCAGTGTAATCTCAGCCAGAACTCTAACAGAGCCATTTGATTCTTGCTAATTGCAACCTCAATTAATGAGCAGCCCAGCTCAGGGGAATAGTTAACCATTACTCCCATTTTTATAGAGGTTGAATGCAAAGGGTTTGCCCAAGGTCAAATATCCAGTCTGTTGTTTTAAAAAAGAAAATTCCAAATTCCTCAATTTCAGCCTTGAGCAGGAGTGAACCATGCCAGACACTGAGTTCCTGCATGGCCCTGGAAAAGTCACTTTCTCTCCATAGGCCTCAGTTTCCCCAACTGTAAAATGAGCAGATTTGACTAGATGATCTCCATGTTTTCTTTCAGTAATAAAATTTTATGTTTATTCTAAATTTTCCTGATCAATACCTTTGAATTTTTGGTCTCCTGAGACCCCCCTAACCTAACAAGATTTGCATCCCTTGAGCCAGAATTGGATTTTTCTTCAACATGAAAATGAAAGGTAACCCCACAGGTCTACTCCAAAACTCTAACTATTCTGGACTTTATTCACTCTCCTAGGATAACTCACTCTCTGTAGTGAGAAGACCCCTGCATCCCATCTACTTACTGCCTTGAACCTCCTCATTCTAGAGCTAAAATCACTCTTTGCTTTTCTCTCCACGTTCTTCCTTGAAACAGCTTAGAAGTCAATTCATTCTCCAGGTAAAACACCACTTAGTTCAAACCTTCATGTTAATGTCTGTTGACCTTCAAAAAGCCTTCTGAATGAGCATGGAAAAGTTGTGGTTTTCCCCAACACATTTTCAGATCATCTCTTTTCCAAGCCTGACAGATGGGCGAGTACCACGACTCATAGAGCCCAACCAAGCCAGATGTCCTCTTTCCACTAAGGGAGGACATGTTCAAAAACTGAGGATACCTGGAATGAGGCTTTCCCTACCAGCTCCCAGGCTCAGAAACGGCTTTGCCCCAGAAGGCCCACAGACATCTGTGCAGAGTCCAAGCCAAATCAGTCTCCCAAGAAAGACTCCACCAGAAAGGACAACTCTCACCATTGGGCATGAGCTCCACCACCAAGGTCGGGTAGGCGATATTCGTACAGCCAACCTTGGTGCCGCAATATTTCTCACATTCTGAGGGGACGGTGCAGGCAACTTTTTCTGGAAAGGGATGAAGAGTCATGTCAACATCAGGAAAATACTTCTAAGTTTCACCTTCTCACAATAAGGCTTCAAACAGGACATTCCTGAGCATGGCCCTGCCATGGTTCCACAAAGAGTGGAGCTCCTGCAGAGCAAATCTATGCCACCCCCACCCCGCCCCCCCTGCCTGGCCTGACCATCCCAAGCTCTGACTGGGGAGGAAAGACAGTTCCTGGGCAGAGGAGGGAGAAGCAAAGAAATGCTCAGGGTAGGAAAGGAGAGGGCATGGTCTTTAGACTTTAGCTAAAGTCTGCAGCTCAGCAGTAACTATTTTCTTGTTTCTCCTGAAGATCACAGTGACTTGTGGTTGCTAATTTTGGGGTTTTGTTTTAAGCAGCTCTTGCAAGGAGGGTTGAATGCTCAGACCACAGAGGAATTCCCCAGTAGGAGGGCTGTGGGGCAGTACTTCCAAGATGTGGAAAATCTGGCGTAGAGATAGAAAGGCAGTAGCCTGGGAGGGGAGGGGGACGTGATCTAGAAACTTGGTGATAATTCTAGAAACTTCTATAGACTTCAGACCTACAAGCATTTATTAGGTACCTACTGTAGGTATATCATTTAGCGCTGCCCCAAACAGCATCGATTCATCACGGCACCATCTCAAATATGTACATGTGTGTTACATCCATCATAATTTAAACTATTCAGTTACATATATTTTTCTCATGACAGGTGAGCCAGTATAGGAGCATGAAGCCAGTGACAAGTGCCCCCACACTGTCTTGTCTTCGTTTGAAAGGCGCTCACCAAACTTGCACTCTGTCGTGCTCTCTTTTTCACCATTACTTTATATTCCAGAAAATAGTTTTGATCTATGATGGCTGATCAAAACACCACATGCAAATGGCCATGCAGGAGAGGCCATAAAAGGGCCAAGGAAGAACCTATCACCCTGGGTAGCAAAGTGCAAGGCTCAGGGCCCCTTCAAAGAAATGCTCCAGGAAACAGAGCTCTGAGCAGCAGGCAGTTAGAGACTGGCTGGGGTCCTTTGACATTAAAGGCATCATACACACTACCATAGCCTGGTTGGGGAGGGCAGGGGACAGAGCAAAAAGTGAGCAAGAATTAGCTGGAAGAAGCTATAGCTGGAGGCATGTCAAGACTTCAGAGAATTTGCAAAAGGGGAAAAGTAAGTGCCAATGTAAGGAATTAGGGAAGACAACTCCACAGGTTCTATGACCACTAGTTGCTCACTGTCTGGGTCAGGGGGACAATAATTCTTGGTAATCATGACAAAAAAAAAGGAAGAAGGCAGGGAAAATGGAGCGGAGAACAATAGGGCTTTAGAAATGACTTGGAGCCAGGAAAATGGGAGAAAAGCTGGCGAGTACAGGAGAAGCCATCACCTGTGTACAGGATGCGGCTGATCATCCCCGGCATCACCATGAGGAACATGGGCAGCAGCTTCAGGTACCCACACATGATGCAGCCGGCCTTCACGTGTGACATGCTTTTGGCTGAGAGGCAGCGCTGCACAATGACCTGCCAGGGAAAGCCCAGTGAGGGAGGGGTGTGGGCCAGAGACCCCACAATACACTCTGACCACCCCAGCTTCCCCCACCATCCTGAGTCTCTGGCCTGACACTCCCACGTCACCGAGGCTGGGCAACCCTCAGACCACCCGAGTCCTGCCCTACCTTTCCCAACCCCACAAGCCACAGACAGACAGGAGTCTCTATGGCCCCCAGAAGAAGACCCTCTCTTTGCCACACATCCAGCCTGGGTACCTGATCTGTGCACCAGTACCACAGGGCAAGGATGGACAGTCCAAAGATGAGCCCGGGCCATGGCAGGTCTCCCTTGAGCGGATCCCGGAAGATGTGGAAGGAGTCGGCCCTCGGGGTGTAACACTCTTCCTTGATGGTGATGTTTCCATCGGAAACCACAGTTGGAGTGGCATTCATGTATTTTTTCACGAAGGCATCATACCCTCCCACTTCGTGAAAAGCTGGAAAACATCAGTAACAAAACTCAACATCGTGAAACTCACAACTCTTCATAGCAGTTTCTTCCCATGAATGCCTGAGAAACCTACAGCCAGAACCCTCACTATGGGGGCAAGTCACTGTTCCATTCTGGGCCTCAGTTTTCTCATCCACAGAATGGGATTTGGGGGGGGTCCAGTTTCTCTGTGGAGAGAAGACTATGACATCAGAGGCCCACATTGGGGCCCACTGGCCCAGACTCCCTAGCAAGAGCAGCAAGGAATCAGGTATTGCCTAGGCTGGGCCCAGCCTAAGACCGCAGGGTGGGGAAGGTGCTCCTTGCACACCCACAGTCAGGGCCAGTCCAGGCCAGACCACTCCCAGGGGTAGGACAGAGCACATCCAGCTCACTGCCTGGGTCAGTGGCAGGCAGGGAGGCTGGACTCGCTTTTCTCTCCCTGGGCCTCTACCTGTGCCTCCCCGCCTCCTCAGCTGGCCCCAGCCCCACTTACCAAAGCCAGTCAGGATTAAAGACCCCACCAGCATGATCACCGTCTGCAAGGTGTCCGTGTAAATCACAGCCGCGAGGCCCCCTAAGCAGGCAAAGGAGACAGTGCATTTGACCTCAGGTAGAAGGGAAATCTTGTCAGCCTGCCTCCTTCCCCCATCCCACCCCTCTCCCTCTGCACACCTTCTGAGCATGCCCCTCAGTCACCTGCCTGCCTTCCCTTCCTTCCCTCCCTTTCTTGTCCTGCTGCAGCAGCCTGCCACCCAGCATGTTCCAGCCTCTCCATTCTTCACAGGAATGCTGGGAAGGCCTTGGGGAAAGGAGAATGTTTCTCCCTGTTTGAGGAGGAAGAGCTTGATGTGACGGTTTCAAGCTCACAGGAGATGGCTCAGGAGTCGGCCAAGGTAAATGAAGGCCGGGAAGAGCAAAGAGCTGACATTTCTACAAGAAGGGACATTACCAAATCAACCCATTTCAAAGGGCTACTTGCATGTCCACTCTCTCCTTCCTCAGACCATCTGTGTAACTTCTTGTCCCCAAAGATATGGGGCTCCAGCTCAGCAATAAGTTCTGTCCTGACCCTGGTCCCCCAGTGATAGAGTAACACCTCTGCAAAGGCAACCCCAGTGGGTATTCGTGTCCCCAATTTCTCCACTCACCTCAAGTCTTCCTCTGAAATCTCTGTGTGCCACTCCCTCCCTTCCTCCCTACAGTGCCTCCCAGTCTCTGTCACTTCGAATCCAAGGCCTCTATCTGGCTTCTGAGACCCCTGCACTATGACCTCGTTTGAACTATCAGGTCTTACCACCCACACCCCCACCCACACCCCCACCACCCAGCCAAACACCTCTGCTTGTTTGCCCTGCCCCGCCCCCCCCACCACACCCACCCCTGACTCAATTCCCTTGTTCCCACCCACCCCTGCACCTGGCACTGCCTCCCTGCTTCTCCCTACTCAGCCAAGTTCTCTCCACAACGTACAAGGCCAAGCCCTGCCCCACCTCCTGTAAGAAGCTGTCTTGACTATTCCAGCCAACGCTGGAGTTTTCTGGGGCCACCTGTAACTGTTTCCTAGAACATTTCCTGGGTGTATCTCTTCCTCCAGAGGAGAAGCTGCCTCCTGCTTCCTTTCATCCCTCGCAAGTGCCTAACCCCGAGCTGGGCTTAGGCTGAATCATCTGAGTGGACTCACCTGTGACTGTGTAAAGGCCAGTGATTAGCAGTAAGAGAAAGATGGCCAGGTACAGATCCAGGCCCAAGGCCAAGTTGATGAATATGGCCCCAGAGAAGATGTCTGCCTGGAGGGAGAGGAGAGGTGGGGCTGGGGTGAGAGAGGCCAGCAGGCTGCAGGGTGTGCCCTGGCTGAGGCACTTCAGCTGCAGGGACAGGGAGAACTTGGAGGGTTAGCAGAAGCCTACTACTGAGGAGTGTCAATGCCTGTGATTTCGGGGGCCCACGCCGCCTTGCCCTTTGGCTGAGATGCCACAATTAGAAGTTCATATTTTTATCCCCAGATGAGAATATGAAAAGACAAGCACTGTACAATTCCATGTGTATGTGGTTTCTAACATTAGAGACTGGAATGGTGGTTCCCAGGGTTTGGAGGAAGGGGACATTCGGGAGTTATAAATTGACAGGCATAACATTTCAGTTAAGTAAGATGAGTGAGCTCTAGGGAGCTGCCACTCAACATGGACCCAGACAACAACACGCACTGTGCACTTCACCCCCGTCCGAGGACAGACACCGTGCCTAGTGTTCTCACCACAATAAAATTAAAATAGAAAACAAAAGGATATGAACACCTGAGGGTCATACTCTATTCCTAAATTCCCCAACAAGCTTTATTCAAGATGATAATAGATATTCCATGGGGGTGAAAAAGAGAATGCTATAGTCAAAGAGGTTTGTGAAATGCTGGATTAGACAAAGTAAAGGCAGTTTCTTTACCACACAACTTCTCTGAGCCTTTAAAATACTGTGACTCCCCAGAAGGAAAACATGGTAATGATCCTTCACAAACTGAACTACAGAACTCTGTTTGCCAAGGAACAACTATTAACTCCTCGAGTCCACTCTGTGGACTGCTGCTCTGAGATATTATCCTTCGTGTACACCCCAGTATAAAAGGTTTACCAGATCTGTTCCCAAAAGCAAGTTTTGAGTGTTGGGAGTCCATGAGAAGGAAACCCTACGCCCACCCCAGAGTGGAGAGAAGCTTTAGCAACATCATAATTTTACCTCCTCTGCCCAGATGGAATCCATCTTGACTCAGACACAACCAGAGCATTACCAAGAAACTCCTGGGTGGCTGGCTCGGTGGTAGGTGGTTTTATCTAGATTGTCTCATGTGACTTTAGGGATAATTGCTCCCTCTTCACCCCTGAATTCAAGGTTCTTCATGCAGTTCTTTTTTTTTTTTTTAAGTCATACCATCTTTAATTAATTTATTTAGTTTTTACTGAAGTATAGCTGATTTACAATGTTGTGTTAGTTTCTGGTGTACAGCATAGTGATTCAGTTGTGTGTGTGTGTGTGTATTATTTCCCGTTTTTCTCCCTGTCTCATTTAGCCCCATAAAGAAACTTCCACCTGGCTGGATGGTATAATCGTTAATTTAAACCAACAGAGAACAGAGAACACTGGGGTCACCCAAAATGAATTTTCATGTCCACTCCAAAATACTGCCAGAAGGACAGCAATAAGAGATGATGGTGATGAATCTTTCGTTTTCAAACCTCTAGATGCATCAGAAACTCAACGTCCCCTAGATGCAATGCAGGCGCTGTTTCACTGCATCAAACTGAATACATTTCAAAGGGCTGCCCAGTCAGAGCCCAGGGAGGGGTGCCCCTGCATCTCCTCTCTATGCTTATCTTCCCCTCTGCACCTCCTTGCAGCTCCTCAGGGCCCTCCAGTGGTTCAGGTCCCACCGACTAAACTTCCTATTCCCTGCCTCTTGGTTGGCGGAGAGCTTGCCTCACACCAGCTCCAAGCTTATGTGCTAATGTGGGACCTCCTCCTCCTCCCCCAGGATGGGCCTCCTGAGGACCCAGTGCCTTCTCGCCCAGCAGATTCTCTAGCCCCAGGGGAACCTGATGTCATTTTTTTGGAGGAGAAAAAGAGGCAGATCCAGGAGGTAGGGAGAGAGATGGTGACTTAGAAAGAGATCTCCATCCTGAGGGCTGGTGGTGAGAGGACCTGGGTTTTAACCCCAGCGCTGCCACTGTAGGCCTGGGCAACCTTGGATAAAACATTTCGCCTCTCCATGTCTCAGTGTTTCGTCTTTTACGTGGGAAGCTCTGACTCCCAGGGCTTGTGATTCTCAGTGGCTGGAAGCGGGAAAGCCCTGCAGCCAAGGAAAGCATGCCCCTCCCAGGTCCAGGACCTGCTCCAAGTCGCTCTCTGCAGCTGCCAAAACTGAAGAGGAAGAAGAGGCCCCAGCTGCACATTAGCCTTGCTAAGGGTGAAATGGCCACTCCTGCCTGACTCTGCACTCTCACCACCTGGAATTATGATGAGCACTCATAAAGCGCTCCTCCCCTCCCATGCATCTGTATTGTCACTGTGGCTATTTCAGTTGAAGGGGTTCCATTCACTGGAATGCTGTTAAGTGCATGCACTTCAGATTCAGCAGATTAGCTAATAAGCATAAGTGAGCTATAAAAAGATTCCAAGGCTGCTACTGCTTTAAAAATGCCCTTGTTTGGCTTATTTTCCAGAGTAGTTAATTTGTAATGCTTTATGATAACGCACCACAGTAGACTATGATACTCTCTTACTGTCATTAGTCACAAATAAGTAACACACAGCTCCTAAGATAACACTATAAACAAAGACTATAAAGACTTCTGGGAAGTGTTAGACTAGCAGAAATCTTGTTCTTATAATGTGTACTCTATTTCCAGCTAACAGGGCAGATAAAGAATTCCAAGAAAAACTTCCTCATGAATTGAAGAAACCCAGGACAAATTCTCTCTCCCATGAGTCACTCTTAACTTCAGAGATTAATTCTTTCTGCCCTTAGAACCCTAAAAGCCAGCAGGTGTGCCGGGGGACAGCATAGCTAAGTTCATGTTAGCCCAGACACTCTGACATCCATCTTGGGGTCTCTTAGGGGCCCAAACTTTTCCCTTCTTCATTAGGGTATTTTTTTCCTTCCTATCTAGGGGATTGTACAGTTGGCCAAGGACTTTGAGATAAATGCATCATTATGATCCTCAAAACAAGGTAATGGGACACTACATTAGCTCCACTTTACTGATAAGAGAGAAAAAAGTCAATGACTTGCTTAAGGGCTAAAATCTAGCTTTCTGTCTCCAAATCCAATGACCTTCCACAACATTGAAAAGTAAGGGTCTTCCCTTCTGGAATATTTTCTGCAGAGCAAGGTCTTTTTTAATTTAAAAAAAAACTGTTTACTTACTAACTTTAAAATAAAATAATTACGTTGTATGATTTAAGACAAATAGCACAGGAAGTTACATACTGAAAAGTAAAAGTGGCCCCATTTCTATCATTAGGTCCAAAGATGACCTCTGTCGATAGCTTTTCATCCACCAGAGGATTTTTAGATGACTGGCTTAAAATTGTATATCAACAGTTATATTCCATGGTCCCTAAAATATAATAATTATGAAAATGGAAATATGGGGAGATGTTTACAGTTTGATGCTAAGGGGGAGAATGACCACTAAATGGTTTACATATTCTGACTGCAACTCTGTAAAGGAAAGCACACAATATGGGCAAAGCCAAAATATGAAAATGCCTATAATAGAGTTACAGGGTTGTGGGTGCTCCTCCCCTCCAGATTTTCTTAAATGCCACTGTTAGATTTTCCTTACAATTTAAAAGGCAGGAGAAGCAGAAATTTTAAAACACAACATATTCTTTATGGATATATGGCTACACACACATTATGTAGTGAAAATGTTAAAACATAGACCAGAAAAATACACACCAAGTTCAAGGCAGGGTTTACCTTTCGAGAAGGAGGGAAACAGGGTCAAAAGGGCTTATTTTCCAGAGCAGCTAATTTTCCAGAAGCAGATAAGCCTTCAGTTATATCTGTTGTGTTTTATTTCTTTTTTTAAAAAAATGATAAATTGTTTAGAGCTATAGAATCAGGGTGGTGGTATTTGCTATATAATTCTTTGTACTTTATGTTTGAAGCATTTCATTACTTTTTTATTTATAAAAATCGGGGACTGGATAGGGAATATACCACGAGCTTCGATATAAAAGAACACTCCTCTAATCCTATGAGATCATTTGCTTCACAGTTTATCCCAGATTGCTCCTTCTGAAAACTATTCTTAGCCCTTAATAAAGAAGGGGAAAAAAATAAGCAAGGAAGGAAGGGAAGGAAACAAGGAAACAAGGAAGGAAGAAAGGAAGGAAGAAAGGAAGGAAGGAAGGAAGGAGGGAAGGAAGGGAGGGAGGGAGGGAAGGAATGAAGGAAAGAAGCAAGTGTCCCCAGTGCTGCTAAGCAAAACCAACTTGAAGTAAACTAGACAATTATGGTCCTCTAGACCAGGGATCAGCAAACTTTTTCTGTAAATGGTCAGTTCCTAAATGTTTTTGGCTTTGCAGGCCATACAGTCTCTGTCCAACTGGCTCAGCACTGCCTGCTGTTGAAGCATGAAAGCAGCCGTAGATGATACATCAACCAATGATGTGGCTGCGTTTCAAAAAAACTTTATTTACAAAAGCAAGAAGGTGGGGGGAGGGTATAGCTCAAGTGGTAGAGCGCATGTTGAGCATGCACAAGGTCCTGGGTTCAATCCCCACTACCTCCTCTAAAAATAAATAAATAAACCTAATCACCTCCTCCCACCAAAAACAAAAACAAGAAGTTGGATTTGACCCACTGTTTTGAAAGTCTGGCTGAACAAGCTCCATGGAACTCACAGGGAACAATAAAATACAGATGCAGTTGGAAAGCTTCTTAGAGTGGCTGAGTCTCTGACACGAGCCTTGGGCAGGTTGCTTAGTCTCAGCTCTGATGCTTTGAGGTCCTGTGATTTCATATTTGTGCACTTCCTGCCCATTCTGATCCTAGTTGTATTTGAGTGCCCAGTGATCCTGCATGGAAGTGAAGTTTGAGATGGAGAGCCCGTTGTTCAAATTTCTTTCATTTACGAAAGTGAGGGAACCAGCTGATGAGCACTCAAAACGTAAGCAAAAGCCAAAGCTCCTATTTTCATCCAAGGATCCAAAATGGACAGCAAAGCTGCTATAAAGGTTTATTACAGTTGTGACCTGTGATATCAATGCAGGAAATACAAACAAGGACATCTGGTAATCACAAGTAATTCATAAGATCTGAGGCTTTATCTAAAGTGATTGTGTACATTTGCATAAGACACATGATGCCAGGAAATTTTACAGAACAGAATGCTACTCAGAACTTGGTAAGGTAGGGTGCTGGCGTGGATTAGATGGGTGGGAAGGAGCCGATAAAATTTAGAGGGGTACATGGAGGAATAATCAAGTCTGGGTCTCAGAGTCCAAAAGGACATGGCCACGAGATGGCAGCCACCGTCAGAACTCCACACCAGCGCTGCTCCGTGGCCTGGGTCACATCTGGGCCCTGAACCTGAGATGCATTTCACTTTCTTTCCACCGTCAGTTACACATCCACTGGATCCCTATGTCCTGGCAGGTCCCTGGTTGTTCCCTGTCTGGACATGGATCTCACAAGGCCACATCTTCTTCTCTTCTCACCAATTACAAACTACCCATGCCTCCCCACACAACAAAATTGATTAATCTCTGTTTGTGTGCAGTGTGAATCCATGACTGCCTTACTTTGTTAACCAACAATTTTTTCCTTTTGTCCATAAGTCCTGAACTCTTTATTTATCTAAATGTGAGCTCCCAGCAATTACAGTCAACATCAGAGTAATTTTTTAAAGATTCCGTACTCTGTGACCCATGGTGAACCTAAAGTCAGCCAAATTTATAAAGACAAAGCCTTGCCTGTCTGGCCCTTCCCAGTCCTTTCTGCTGCCTGATGTCCCACCTCCAGATCCTTCATGCACTCAGTGTGCAGCTGACGTCCCCTCTTCACAGTCCTCGCAAATCCTACTCTCAGAAACTCATTTATGTTGGAAGCTCATTTAACTAGCTATCTTAATTCTTATCCCAAGGTCTTGAATTTTGCCCTAATTTACCTTGGAAGAATGAAAGACTTAGAAGGCAGGGAGTATATAATGTTAACAGGTTTTGATTCCATATCAGGGTCCCTGCTTCTCATCCTAGTTCTGTTGCTTTTAATCCCACAAAGTCCCCGTGGACCTCAATTTCCCCAATGTGGGGGAAATGGGAGCACAGGTCACAGAACTAGATGACTATCTGACTTGTTATCCTATGCCCTCACCCCATCCAAGCATAGAGCAGAATTCTGAGAAGAACACAGACAACTGGGACTAGGGAGACCCAGGCTCCAGACCTGGCTTTGCCATACACTAGCTATGTGATTTGGGACAAATTACCTAATCTCTCTGAGACTCTATTTTCTTTTCCATGAAGTAGAAAATAAAATAAAAATCCCTGCCCATGTAGAACTTTTATGAGAACTGGAAAAGGAATAAGCAAAGCCCCTACTGGCAACTAAGAGTGGCACTAATGCATTATTCAAGGGATCGCTGGTTCTGGGCAGCAGGTGGAGCTGGTAGGGCAGTGGGCAAGGCCTACAGGAAGGAGCCCCAGAAATCACAGAGACGGAGCAGCTTACACTCAGTATTATTCAAAAGTAAAATTGAAAAAAAGCTGACTGCTGGGGGAATGGGCTCCATCAGGATCTGAGCTGAGGGAGGCTGCCGCTGAGGTACCCGGGGGCTCCCAACTCCAAGAAGGTTTAATTAGTAACCTGAAAAGAAGTGAGGCAACTGGGAAGGCAGGGAGAGAGGCTGAGCACTAAGCTTACTTATATGACTACCGCTCCATCAGCTCCAACGGCAAAGAGTGCTCTTTCCATGGCAACTGCAGTCAACAGACTTTCACCTGCCTGAACTGTGGACTTGGAGAAGGCTTGCTTCCAAGAAAGGGACTCCCTCCTCTACCTGCTCATGAGACAGATGCCACCTCACAAGCTGAACCGAGGAGCAAGGAGCAGTTCCCTCACCAACCTCCCATGATTCCAGGGTCACCTCCCCACCCTCCCGCCTACATTCCTTTTATCCTTTTATACCTGCCCTTCCCACCCTCAGGAAGCCTGATTTACTCACCCCTTCCAACAACTCCCAGTCCAGACTCTGCACACCAGTCTCTAATGAAATAAGACTGAAAAGCCCAGGGTTTTCATCTTGTAATTATAAACGACCATGAAGGAAGGGAGGAGAAAGTAAAGGAGGTAGAATCATCACATTGGCAGGCAAAGCACACAGGCACCAGTCAAGGGCAGTCACATTTTGAGCCAGGAAGCTAGGCAGGGAGGGGGCAGTAACTGGGGTGTCAGTCCCAGCTCTAAGACAAGAAAGCCCTCTCGGTCCAGTCGATGAGAGCACGTGCTCACTGAGTTGTGTAAAAATGTGTGTGTGAGAGCATTCAATGGGGACATGATAATCTCTTCAACAAAGGGTGCTGGGAGAACTGGA